>NW_028261382.1:127309429-127465583 GCF_051295495.1 Thamnophis sirtalis | reverse complement strand
AAAGGCCTATGAAGCGGTATATAAGTCTACTGCTATTGCTACTGCTATTGCTATTGTCTTCCCCAGCACCATAGTTCAAAGGCCTCAATTCTTTGGCGCTCAACCTTTCTTATGGTCCAACCTTCACAGTCATATGTTGCAACTGGATAAACAATAGGCTTGACTATATGCATTTTTGTTGGCAGGGTGATGTCTCTGCTTTTTAGTATGTTGTCTAGATTTGCCATAACTTTCCTCCCCAAGAGCAAGTGTCTTTTAATTTCTTGGCTACAGTCTCCATCTGTGGTGATCTTGGAGACAGCAATAACTACCAAGCACCTATACTTGAGTAAGAATTTAGGAGTTATCTGTATCGGCTCATAAGACTTTTAAGAGAGAAGGTTTGAGAACTGCAGACTTCCAATTGTAAACTTAGCCTTGCTACTATAAGAGTTGCATAACAGTCCACAAATATCTAAATGACTGCCAGATATAAGAAGGGCAGATGGGTTCTCTGTTAAAACAGAGGGCAAGACAAGGATTAACAAGTTGAAATTAAAAGAAGGGATAGAGAGGCAGGCTGAACATAAGGAGATATTCTATGGCAAAAAGAGATGCTAAGAAATGGAATAGTCTGCCTAGAATGGTAGCAGACTCCCTCCCCCTCTTTACTGGAGTTTTCAAACAGGCTGAATAGTCATCAGTTAGGGAGAAATGAGTATATTAGACCAAGTGGTTCACAATGTTCCCTCCATTCATCCACTTGCACCATTTGCAAATGTAAATAATCTTCCAGCTTCTTCAGAAGTTCCTAATTTGATGTACCTCTGTTCGCAGAATAGATCAGATCTCCACAGGATTAGCAACTCTTCCTTTTGCAAAGGAAGGCTAAGACTCTGAGCTTGATCAGAAGGGTTGGCACTTCGGCAGTTCAAATCACTAGTGTCATGTAACAGAGTGAGCTCCCTTTACTTGTTCCAGCTTCTGCCAACCAAGCAGTTCGAAAGCATGTAAAAATACAAGTAAAAAAATAGGGACTACTTTTGGTAGAATGGTAATAGCGTTCCATGCGCCTTCGGCCTTTAGTCATGCTGGACACATGACCACAGGACAGCACTGGGTCTTCAGCTTTGAAGTGGAGATGAGCACTGCCCCTTCTAGTCAGGAAAGACTGGCACTCACTACTGCTGGTTTGCTCATGCAATAAAAATTGTTCTACAATCTACACATGCACTGAACCAAAAAACAAGATGGTGGCGCCATAGTTGCTGCCCGGAGAACCAGTTCGGGGGCATGACAGGCCTGGGTCACTGCCAGTTCCAATGACCCAGGCCGCCAAACTACTACTTTGAACTTTGAACTTTTTTTCTTTCTTTTTTTTGTTTTTCAAAGGTTTTATTTCTTTTAAAACACAAATATTTCATCATTCGTCAATCATTAAAACATCAAAGTACAATTTTTTTGTATGCCACTCCCTCCCTCCACCCCCCCTACCCCTCTCCTCCTTCCCCCCCGCCCCCCGACTTCCCAGAACCCGTACACGGTATGGATTTTTAACTAACACAGTCTAAAATCTATTGAGAAAAAAGAAATAAAGAAATTAATGACATTCTACATTGACCTTAGCTTCTTCTTGCTGAACTAACTTTAAACAATTTAAATCATTTCTGATCTTAAGCATAGGCTAACTGGAATTTCTTGGTCCCGTATTTATTTTGTATATAGTCAATCCATTTTTTCCAGTCTCGTTTATATCTCTCAACTTTGAACTTTAATAAAATTTGTATGCCGCCCACTCCCTTGGGACTCTGGGCGGTTCACAACAAAGTAAAAACTTTTAAGATATTTAAAAATACAATGTTAAAAATTAATACAACATTCATTCCATCAGGTGGGGCTGGAAATTAATCAACAGCCAAACCGGTCCAAACTAGTAGGAACCAACCACTGGACTAGCACATATGTGTGAGGGGAACTTTACCTTTACCTTTTGCAGAATTCCCTGCTTTGTGCACAGAATCCCTACAGCAGAGAGGTTACTCAGTTACCACAAACACAAGCAGTGGCTCAGCCAGAGGACAAAAGAAACTCTTGAAGATGTGAAAGCTGCTGCTTTATTTCCAAAATCCTCATAATTCTCCACCTTTTTGTACCGAAAGGCATACATTTCCAAATATTGCAGATCTATATTTGGTATTTATATTTGCTGATATCCAGCAACAACAATACCAAGAGAGGAAAAGAAAAGGATAATAGGGCTGAGAAGTAGGTGAACCACACAATACATTTATTAACCAGAAGACTGAAATAAAAATCTACCTTTTTAATGGTCTCAGTCCCAGCATGTGAACTGCAGAATAGCTACTTCACATGTTCTTTGTTAAGCACACATCAGTTTTTTGAGCTGCTGGACTCTAATTAAAATCAACAGCTGCAGCTCACAATAATTTATTCGTCCTAACAAAGGCCTTGTGCTTTGAACACGTGAAAGGTGTTGTACAAATTATTTTTCTCCATAGTAGAAGATGAAGTTGTAGGATAATATTTCTATTCAGTTTCTGGACCACAAGCCAAAATATAGCCATTTGTTAAGAAGTGGTCCATACAGAGATGGCATTTGTAATATTTATTTACAGGTAGTGCTCAATTTACGACCACAATTGAGCCCAAAATCTATGTTGCTAAGTGAGACATTTTGTTCTGACCTAGGCTTCCCCAAAAAGCACGAAGCAGATTCCTGGTCCCAGCAAAACCCCTTTTATTAAACAAATGTGAATTCATCTCATTCACATTCAAGAAAGGCCTGGTAAACAGTCTTTCAAATGTGAACTTCTAATTTGGAAAGCTGCCATGTAAATATTTTCCAAATGTAGTACAGTGCAAGGAAAGACTTCTCACAGAGTCTCTGAGATTCATGGACAGATCTTCATACTCCTGAAATGAACGAACAAATGAATGAATGAACTAATTGTTTCCTGCAAAAGCCCACTCCCCTTTCACTCCTCTTTTATTTCCTATGGGAGGGTCAATTCACCATCCACCTGTGGTTTTACTACCAAGTCAACCCTGATTTCTTAGCTATTCTTTTCTTCTGGCAGCTTTGCGCATGTGCACACTGGGAACAGGCTCCAGTTGTTCCTCTGCCTCACTGCTGTCTAGCTCCGAAGGCAGCTGAGAACTGCCAGATGGCTTTGGCCCCATCTCTTCCTTCAATGCAGAAGCCTCATCCAAGCCTTCCCTAGCCTCCAGGACTGGCCCATGTTCCTCCCCATCCTCCTCACTGTCCAACTCTGCTGCCAGCTCTACTGGCTGCTGGCGGGCCACAACACATTTGTTGAGTTTTGCCCCATTTTACAACTTTTCTTACCACAGTTGTTAAGTGAATCATGGCAATTGTTATGTTTGCAACACAGTTGTTAAGTGAATCTGGCTTTCCTGGTGATTTTGCTCATCAAAAAGTTGCAAATGGTGATCCCAAGATCCTGGCACTGCCGGGATATGAGTCAGTTGCCTAGTGTCTAAATTGTGATTGTGTGACTGTGGGGATGTCACAAAAGACATAAATGTGAAAAGCAGTAAAAAAGCTGTTTATATTGAACTGTTGGGGTTAAGGTTAAGGTTAGTATTTTAAATATAAAAAAAATATTTTGCATTGTCCTTCCTCCAGTTTGGCTTTTCTATATACTAACAGAAATCTTTAAGGTCAGCTTATCATGTCAGGTGGATAGAACTGAGGTTGGGCTCAATCTTTTCCCACCCCTAAAATAAAAAAAAATATCCTCCCTTATATGAAAAACAAGGCTACATTTTACATAGTTACAGAAAAGTTTCCTTATTGGCATCTTCCAGGAGTATTACATTACAGGACCCATCATCCATAGTTCTCACAAGGAAGAGAATAGTTGTGGTCCAGAGCTACAGAAGGAGAGGAAAGCTACAATAGCAGTAGTACACAGGGAGGAAAGATTGCCAAAAGAGTAGCAATAAGTAATGAATAGCATCTCTGTCTTCTCTAATAGCCTCACTTGGATTTTGTTGTGTTTTTTTAAAAAAGAAATTAATAGCCAGGATTCAGAAAATAAGCTGAATTATCTCCCTATATAAAACTGGTAGAGAATAACATTAAAAAGAATTTAAGCTTTCCTGGGTAGTAATCAGTGCTTGCTAATCAATGTTCATCAGCATTCTTCATTGGTAAATGTTTATCCTTCCTAATACAAGCAGATATGATGGGGGCTTAAATGATGATAGAAGAACATGCAAGATTAAGAAAGGAGAAGAAGTAGGCAGGGCAGTATTCTGGCCTGACTTGCACTGCCATCTCTAGGCAAAGTACAACTCTACTGGGACTGAGCTTTCAGGTTTACAGAAACATAGAAGACTTGAAATTAATTTAGCATCCATCGTCTTTCTTTGTTTCCCTGCAAATGTACTATATGAAAATTTCAATTCCTATTCGATTTATTATATGTACAAAAACAAAACAGAACAAAATTGGATCCTACTGTTTAATCACTCCAAAGTCTTAAATAGGATTGTCTGTGAGACACTTGATTGGTTACAATTCTAGCATCACCTTCCACTACCTCAGTGGTGGGTTGCAGGCGGTACACCCCGGTACAGGCATACCAGAGCCAGCCCGGAGCACCGGATACCGTTCCAGTATGGTGCTCCAGAGAGCCCACCCACCTGCCCGAGCTCCTTACCTGTGTTTTAAAGCTTCTGCGCTGCCGCACACGTGCATGGTGCATACAGTGCCTGCGCAACACTCCATGGAGCAGCTGAAGCATCGCGGAGCATCACACAGGTGCTAAGATGCATCAGCACACTGCATGCATGTGTACTCGCGCTGCGCACATCCATGAAACCGCTGGCCCCGTTCCAACCGTACTGGTTGGAATGGGATTTGAAACCCACCACTGTACTTACCTGTACCCCATTTTACAAAGGCCATTACTCTTTAGCAAGGCACCCTGTATTTGAAGAGTGGCTGATTCTGACTTTAGGAAAGGAAGGGGGAAGCTTTATGAAAGCTTTGATTTGGAAGAAAGACATAAAATACCAGTTGCTTTATTTCCTAATGAAGATTCTTTCATCAACCGCCTAAAATTTTAAATAAGTTATCTCTAAACCATTCAGTCAAGGGCAGGATTATTTGGAAATGTAACATGAGTAACTCTGTGTGTAATAAAAATACACTTTGCATTAAAAAATAACTGGATAAGGTAAAGGTAAAGGTTCCCCTCACACATATGTGCTAGTTGTTCCCAAGTCTAGGGGGTGGTGCTCATCTCTGTTTCAAAGCTGAAGAACCAGCGCTATCCAAAGATGTCTCCGTGGTCATGTGGCCGGCATGGCTAAACGCCGAAAGTGTGCAGAACACTGTTACCTTCCTACCAAAGGTGGTCCCTTTTTTTCTACTTGCATTTTTACATACTTTCGAACTGCTAGGTTGGCAGAAGCTGGGACAAGTAACGTTAACTTACTCTATCATGTGGCACTAGGGATTCAAACTGCCAACTTTTCTGACCGACAAGCTTGGTGTCTTAGCCAGTGAGCCACCGCGTCCCTTTCAATAACTGGGTACACTATCATAAACCCCAGAGGCAACTGTCAACCTAAGAGGTAATTAAGCTAGCACATAATCATGTAGTTTCAAAATAACTGACACGTCAAAAATAGTCGAGTAAGAAAAGTAGGATCATGAATGGGTTTTACTTACATGTTATCTAACCAATAAAAATATACTCCAAAGAGCCTAAAGTCCAGACATTAAAACAGTAGATAGTATGTTCCCCCCCTTGCTATTAATGTGATTCAGTATGACCAACCTAGTCAAAGCCATGCTCATTGTGCTGTTGTTGCTCTGGCAGGTCATATTGGGTGGGGAAAGATTAAGACTCAGACCCTTTATTCAGCAGTGCTGTGCCCAAGACCAACTTAGCTCTTGTTTCCAAGCAAGTTTGTTATTTGTGCTGCAGGAGCTTTTTCATGAATAAGTTAGGATTGTGATAATGATGGCAGCTGCCTCGACCAGACAGCCAAACACAATGGGGGTGGGCCACGTGTGGCACTGGGTGAGGAGAGAGATTGGCATCAAAATGCTTAGAACCAGTTCCAACCAGGCACTGGCTACAGAATTGCTTGTTACAAACTTATGCAAAAAGCAACAATTGTATAAACCACTGCACAAAGTTCTACAGTGCCATTCTTAGAATTCAGAATTTAGAACACTGAATACTTGGTAATCAAATTTTGAAGGCTTTAATAAAATATGAAGATTATTATGTTTGTTTAATTTATCCAAAATTCAGTGAGAATTAGAAATGTTCTAATGCATTATCCTTTCTCCTTTCAGACATGTTCTTTTTTTTCAAATTTTGAACACATAATTATGGGGGTGCAGCAATATTCAGAACTTCAAGGACTGATCATAGCTACAATTTATTCAGTGACAATGTGATATAGAGCCGTATGGCACAATGGTTAGAATGTAGCATTGCAGGTTAATTCTGCCCATAGCTAGGAGTTCGATCCTAACTGGCTCAAGGTTGACTTAGCTTTCCATGCTGTAAACCGCTTAGAGAGAGCTGTAAAGCACTATGAAGTGGCATATAAGTTTAAGTGCTATTGTAACTTTGAATGATCACTGAAATAGACATAATTTGAGAACGACCTGTGCTTAAGATATCAGCTCATGTCCCTCTGTGAGGGAGATGGGCAATTTCTAAATTTGATATAAAAATAAATAATGTTAATAATTAACATTTCAATAGGCATTGAAAATTTATATTACATTTACGGGCAAGAGATAATAAGACTATTGTAAAACAGAAAACTGAATGACATTGTATAGAATTGTGAGAAAACAAAGTTGACTTTCAATGAAGCCACCAGAATTTTTCCTAAGTATACAATACATTTGCAATTTGTTTGCTACTAACACATTAGATTTAATTTGATTAGACTTTTTTATGAAAATCCTTTTACTGAAAACCATGATAATTAACTTAAACAAAATAGTAATTTGGTATTCTTGCAAATGGTATTTGTTTACATCAGACTTTGTTGTATGATTTAAGTAATCTAATGTTATATTAATATATTAAGAATTTTAAAAATTCAGCCTGTTTATTTCAATTACAAAGTAATTTACTGTAAATGTGCGTGCTCTCTTTCTCTCTCTTTTTCTCTTCAAACATACATGCCTGTGTGTGTAGATTCAGGTCTATCCATTCACACAATAATGTTTCAATGTAGAAGAAGTATAAGAAATCAACATTTCCTGCTTGAGTTACATTTGCAAACTTCCCAGAATACAAATGATGTTCACATTTTGTGTTTATATTCTCTTATAAAGTGCAATAAGCAAGTACAGTTTATGTTTCTGGAATTATATGTATTTGTGTTCTTTTTTTTCTTCCATTGGCTGAATAAGATTTACTTTTTAATTTTAGAATAAGCATATGGATTTATTTATTCATCCCACTGAAGATCATTGGCTTAAAAGATCTAAAACTTATATAGTTAAACATCATTATTAAATCTTTTCTACCACTTGTGTCATTGCTTTTCTTTACATTTTGGGATATTTTGTTCCTCCTTGTACATTCAACAGAAGAGATAGTTTGGCTTTCATTTTCATATACAGTATATCACTGGAAGTTCATGGCAATGAACACTGTCAGGATCCGAAAAATGAAACTTGAACTTCCAGTGACCAGTATGAGAGAGTGTGAGCGATAACACCAAATTTAACACACCTGCTCCCCCTTCACACCTGAGACTTTGTAACACCAACGAGTCACATGACACCAGGGAGGGAAAACGGCTACTTGGGCCCCTTTTGGACATTATCATTTGGGGGTGTACTCACTTTTGTTGCCAGCAGTTTAGACATTAATGCCTGTGTGTTGCGTTATTTTGAGGGGACAGCACATTTACACTGTTACACAAGCTGTATACTCAATACTTTACATTGTAGCCAAGTATCATTTCTTCAGTGTTGTCACATGAAAAGATATACTTAAATATTTATAAAGGTTCCATCACAAATGCGCGAACGACAAAAGCGCACCTGACTAAACCGCGGTGACAAAACCGTGCCGACAAAACCGCGCAGACGAATGAGCGCTGAAGCGCGCAGACAACAGCGCGCCGACAGAAGCGCGCTGTAACCCTAACCCTAAACCTAACCCTAAACCTAACCCTAAACCTAACCCTAAACCTAACCCTAAACCTAACCCTAAACCTAACCCTAAATCTAACCCTAACCCTTACCTTAACTTAAATCGCGCTTCTGTCGGCGCGCTTTTGTCAGCGCGCTGTTGTCGGTGCGCTTTTGACATCGCGGTTTTAGCGCCGCGATTTTGTCGGCGCGCTTTTGACGTTCGCGCATTTGTCGGGTCACGATTTATAAAATGTGATATATACTGTATATATAGTTCCAAACACATTCATTTCTATTTCTGAGTGGTGACTGAGCAAGCATGAAAACAACAATAATGGCATGACCTATTTTCTGGGACTTCCTTCAGAAATAATTGCTACAAATATTTCTTCAGAATCCTTTTAGACAATTGAGGATCACTATTCATATGTTGGGGGGAAATTATGGGAAGTATAATCAATATTAATAGTATTTATACACAATTAAGTATCTGTCATCCTTGACTTATGATCACAACTAAGGCACAGAATTTATGTTGCTAAGCGAGACATTTGTTAAATGATTTTTGCCCCATTTTACAACCTTCCTTGCCACAGTTGCTAAGTGAATCACTGCAGTTGTTAAGTTAGTAAGACAGTTGTTAAGTGAATCTGGCTTCTCCATTGACTTTGCCTATTGTAAGGTCACAAAAGCTGATCAAGTGATTCCAGGATGGTGCCGCTGTCATAAATATGAACCAGTTGTCAAGCGTCTGAATTCTGATCACGTAACCATGGGGATGCTGCAATGGTTGTCAATGTGAAAAATAGTCATAAATCACCTTTTTTCAGTATTGGTCACTAAACCAATAGTTGTAAGTCAAGGACCACCTGCAGGCAATTTATATTGCCAAGCTAATTAAGAAATAAGTGCCACACCCACATTTGGAATCCTTCGGGCAGGGGTGAAATCAACTTACCTTGGCTACCAGTTCGCAAATGTGAGCGCAAACCTTCCATGCCTGTGCAGAGCGTCAAAAATGGATGTGATGACATCTGGGCAGATGGGCGGAGCCTGTTATCGAGTGCACATGCAAAGGTAAGTTGTACAGCAAAGGGGGCAGGGAATCCGCTGTGCCACACGATTTAGATTAGCTAGAAAGCAGGAAACCTGCATGTCACAGCTGATTGTTCTAAACCAGTAGCATTTTTTTACTACCGCTTCAGGCAAACCGGTAGCATTTTTTTACTACTGGTTCGGTGAACCAGTCTGAACCGGTAGCATTTCACTCCTGCCTTAGGCGGGGAGGGGATGGAGAAAGAAACAGTTTAATGCAGAAGTCCAGAAACTGAATTGAACACAGTCAGACGACATCAGGCCAATCACAAAAATCCATTCACAAAAAGGGAGACATTCTTTGGTTTGCCCCCCTCCCCATTCTACTTCCTAAGACCCCCTTCAACTAATATAGGCCAGATACTGTATGTCATGCCTTTTTCTAGCCTTCACCCAAGATGCTGCTGCTTTATCACATTATTGTCGTCTTACTGGCTGACACAGCTCCTTTCATAGGGAAGCTGATCAGCCCGCAACCAATCAGGAGAGAATACTCTTCCTCTCCGACAGAGGACCAGACTGAGAACTTCAACAGACAATTATATACAATACATAACAGTTCCCAACTCTCTAGAAGAGCATCCCACTAGAGAAATGGATAGCACCTCTATCTTGGGATTCCAGAAAGCTCTTAAAACCCGGCTTTGGTTCCAGAACTTGAAATTGATGAATTAAGGGAGAGGGTGTCAGGCACAAAGAATCAAGATCATTCATGTAGGTTGAATCATAAATGACTTATTGAAACCTATACAAAAGAATCTGGTGAACAACAAAATGACACAAGATGAGGGTCAATGGAATTAAAGGGGGCTGGACTTGGGTCTCTTGTGGCAACACAAGGTCTCTAAACTGTGGATGCATTTTATTCCGCCTTCCAGTTCTGTCTGCTCCTTTCCTGGGGTGGGTGGGAGGGCTGTTGTAATTTCTTGTTGCTGATATCATTGCTTTACTCCAGGCAGCCTCTGTGGTTTTGTGTTTTTATTTATTTTATTTTATTTTTTTGGTTTTGTACATTAGCCAGAGTCTGTCGGAGTTTGGCAGCTATTACAAATTTAAATAATAAATGATTTTCAGCACTTCTTCATTACTTCCAACCTGTCAATTCAGATCAATTCACTTCACAGTAATAACAAATGAAGTACATTTTGCAGAGTTATATTTAGATTCACATGGTGTCCTGGTATACCTGTGGAAAAATTATACTTGATTCAGCCCATGAATTAAAAAAAAAATCCTATCACTTTTCGTAAGAAACATTCTGATTAATTAAGACAGTTTGGAAATTAAACAATATTACATTATCTAAGAAATGTGTTGTCTAATAATATTCACCATTGCTGTTTCTATGCATATACTTCTATGCATATAAATATTTTGAATGCTATGAGCAGAACTTACCATGTTACATTTCAATTACCATTGAATTAAATTTGATTTATGTGAAGAAACACTATTTTGTTGTGCAATTCATTCAATTAATTTCAGTACTCTGAGATATTAAGAATACCATTTCTGTTGTCAGACTGTTGTTATTTTCATACTGTTTGCTGAGAGAGAGAGATACTGGGAAAATACAAAATTGTTCACATAACACAAGACATATTTTCAGGGTTGATGCTTTCCTACCACATTGTATGTATTGCTAAGCCGCAACATTAGGGTTAGACACCGAAATGTTTTGATTTATGTGCCTTTCCTGAAGTAAGAATTTGTAAATTATTTCCATTTCTTTAAAATGAATGTTAAGGAACTGATTAGGATTGCCTGACCAACTCAAGATTTCCTAACTAACTACTGAGAACTTTCAACTCACTCTGCCTCTCTGTTAAAAGAAAAAAAATCAACACAGAGTAATTCCTTGGGAATTTCTGATACAGAAGCCATTCAAGAAATATCAACCTTTTTACATTTTTATCCTATTGAGTAGGAGTAAAAACAGCAAGCAAGGGACTTCCTCTCTTCTCTATGTTTCTACTTATATTTTCCCTGATATTAGGTAAAGGTAAAAGTTTCCTTCGCACATATGTGATAGTCGTTCCAGACTCTAGGGGGCAGTGCTCATCTCTGTTTCAAAGCTAAAGAGCCAACACTGTCCAACAGTGTCTCTGTGGCCATATGGTCAGCATGAATAAACGGCAAAGATGCACAGAACACTGTTACCTTCCCACCAAAAGTGGTTCCTATTTTTCTACTTGCATTTTTACATGCTTTAGAACTGCTAGGTTGGCAAAAGCTGGGACAAGTAACGGGAGCTCACTTCATTGCATAGCATTAGGGATTCGAACTGCTGAACTGCCAACCTTTCTGATCAACAAGCTCAGCCTCTTAGCCACTGAGCCTCCGCGTCTCTATACGCATGGCTTGGGTGCCATTGGAGACAGTATGAACGGTGTCTCTGACCCTAAATACCTGAGCTAAGATCCAAGCCACCCCCCTGTGAGGCCAACCACCTTGTAGAGGACTTGTTGCTGGATACTAACATGCACATAGTATTCAGTCCTGGTCCCCCAAGACTTTCGGACTGCAGCAATAGAGATGGGAACACCAAGGATATAAGCACCCAGAACAGAATGGAAAATCCCAGCTTCCCGTGCTTCTGTGGTTCCCGTTTTAAGACCAAATGAGGCCTCGGCAAACACCAATCACACCGCCACCCAGCAGAGGTGAATGCTGAGCATGTAGCTGTCCTACCCACAAAGTGCCTGGCATGGACCCATGAGGATGACAAGGATATTACCTATCACTATTACGCTTAAGAAAACACATTAAAAATTACAGCTTTCTACATATCCCTTTCCTGGCACCCACTTCTTCACCCCCCCTCAAAAAATAAGGATCTCCCCCATTCATCCAAGGTGGCCCACCTATATGCAGAGAATTAGAAAACCAAAATGCAAAGCCCAAATAAGGTTTGCATCTATCATTCAGAATATTCTGCATTCTTTTGGAACTTCAGCAAGCTGAAATTATTCCAATTTTTCTCCCCATCGTTGCCTGGTCCACTGGGCCTTTTCTACTACAATTGCAAAACTTTCTTCTCTATATTCAATCAGACGATGAATTCAGAAGAGGCAAAAATTTAAATAGGTGATGGAAAGGCTGCCCTAATTTCTAGGGGGGAAAAAAGAAAGTGAGCAGCAGGAGACCCCCCCCTCTCTTTGATCACTCAGAACTGGAGCAGCAATATCAAACCCTTCATGGTGTCTCACTTTGATTGCATATGATAAGAATATGAGCTCCTAGCAGGAAGTAAAACTGAAAAAAAATACTAGCACAATTATTTACTATTTGTTTTCAAAAAGATTGTTATTCCAGGGCCTTTTGCTAATTAATTATATACCCCACCCAAGCAAGATATCTATATGTGCTGCTTACATATGCTATGTTTTTAAACACCAGCTCATCATATTAACACTTTTTTGTTTTATGGCTTATACTTTGGACTTTTAAGGTCAATAAATTGAATAAAATGATGTCAAGAAGGCTTTTCATGCATCGTCTTTAAACAGTGGAAGAACTGTTAGCCTTGTATAAAACCTTTGTCTCCAGAGTAGCAATGTCTTGGCTAATTAGAGTTACCAGAAAGCATCATTAAAATACAGAATTTTAGGATTCTCAGATCAAGAGGCACCACCAATACTGACAGTTCTAACTAGCCTGCATTATTCCCAGCTTGCTTTTGTTGAGCTGTGAATATTTCAGAATATAATGTTTGGGTTGAGGCAGAATTCGTATCTACATGCTCTCTAATATGTTCCCTGATGAAAAAACTTGAAAAATGAAAGTTAAATTATAGTAGGCTGAAATGGAGTGAATTAGACGGGGCATCGTCAAGATTTTATGTCGAAAAGAACAAATGTAATTCACAAATATAAAATTGATTACATGATTACTGTTTCCAAGCCCTATATAAAACACATTGATTTTTACATATCAAAGTCTGAATAACCAACCTAAAAGATCAATACTTGTCATTACTCATATTATCTGGACTGATAACCGGTTGATGATGACAGGAGTGGGATGGGATATCTGGCTGCTTATTGTTTTTCTAGCGCTCACGTACATACATCATCTTTGAAGATCTAGGATTTCTGTTTGTAGTCCAGGACAAGAAGGATCTCTCTGAATCTCTTAAAACAGCCAATCTTTGGGCAATGAGTTGAAGCACTATCATTAAGCCTATTTGTACTTGCAGTATCCATAACTGGCCACCTGGGGGCAAAAGATCTTCTAATCTAAAACAAGTAGGCAATTATTTGCTTTTTTTTCTTCTGTGTATGAGTTTTCCTGGAAACTCATTAGTTCTACAATGCCACAATTGGAGCTGCAGCTGTATTATAAAAGCCAAATAAATTTTCAGAAATAAACAAGGATACTAACCAAAATCATTAATTAATTTAATTAAATTGGAACTACTGAGTTCTCTAATTTAAATTAAAATAAAATTTAGAAATCAAAAATTCAGGAATAATCAAGCGCGACAAAATTTAAGACTAAAAGCTTTAGATGCACTATTGGGTGTTTTTTTGATCTAACAAAATAAAACTCAATAAAACATTGACTGGATAGTATTGTTTTAAGTCAAAGAAAAAGATTATACATTGATTGACTACAAAAAATTCCATGCTAGGGATAATTTGGAATGAGAATGAACATAAAACTGCTAGTAATGCATTTCCTTTAAATGTGTTTTCTTGGAGTCACGCACATGATTGGATTGCATTTTTAAAAAATGAATATTTGTGTGTGTGTGTGTGTGTCGCAGGGGAGGGCTGCTGGGGGTTTGCAGGGGTTCAGGAGAACCTCTAACTAAGATTCTGTGCAATTCAGAGAACCCCCAAATCCCACTCCTGGCTGGCCCCACCCACCCCTCCCCTCCCAGAGTCCCTACGCGGCCCATTTTGGATGCAAGTAAGTGCAGGGTGCACGCAGAGGCTCAGGGAGGGTGAAAAATGGGCCCACCGGAAGTTCAGGAAGGCGTCCGAAGGCCAGAAATATGCCCCTTTCCAACCACTCCAGCCATGGTGTTGGACGCTAACTAGGCCACACCACCATGGCCACACCCACCCAGCAACTGGGCAGAGAACCCATTGCTAAAATTTTTGAAGCCCACCCTTGTGTGTGTGTAGTATTTTCTGAATTTTCGAGTGGAAAAGATTTGCCATCATTGTATTATGTTAAAATCATGTTCTTAATTTGGGATATTTAAATACCATCATAAGAAAGTTAGTCAATCGGCTTTCCCTAATCTTTTAACCAGCAGGACAGGTTAAAAATTCAAGATGGTGAATGAAAGCAAATAATCCCTTTTTTTCATGCTCAATCACGGCCCCCATCATGATATTCCACCCTCACTTCCAATGTTCCTGACTTTCATAATCTCAAAAGGGGGGAAAACTATTTTAATTGTGGATATGGTATACCCAGATTTGTCTTATAGGGGTAAAGTGTTGTTATTTCAGAGTTTAGCCTAGAAAGTGAGGATTTGGGGTGGGGTGGGGTGGGGTTGGAGAGTAAATGTTAGCTTCCATCCATGTCTTGTTAAGCGTTATAAAAGGATTAATGCAATATGCAGCCATTCCTTCCTGCAAAATAGGATTTTCATCTCAAGAGACCAGCAGTTCTAAAAATATCATGGTAATGTAGGTTGCTTGATTTAATCAAAAGGATTTGGACTCAATTACTTAATAAATAATAGTCATTTATTTTGCTTTATAATTCCTCTCTTAGCATCCTACTCCCCAGAGTTTGATAGTTCCCCTGCCTGCACTGGAGTCCTCTTTCATGGCCAAATATAGCAGCTTCTTATCAAGATTGCTGAAAAGCACCCTGGCATAGCTCTCTCTTCCCATTAGAAAGTTCTGAAACTAGTTGAGAAATCTGAAATAATAACCAGTTGTTGTTTCAATCCCTTTGGTTAATAGAGACATTTGGACAATTTTCTTTAGAAACTTCTGGCTATCTGTTGTAAAATGCAATAGCATCAGCTATAACTAAGAAATCCTTCCTTTATGGCCATGCTTGCTAGACTATTCTCAGATCTGAAAGATAAAACAACTGGGAGTCATTATCACAAGCCTATAAGAATAAGAACAACTTGTAGATTATTTATTGTATCACTGAAGATAATAGAATTCCATGTATTTATTATACTTCCCTTTGAAAATGTCAGAAATTTGCTCTCCATAAAACTATTATAATATCATAGGCAGCTGTGATATATGTTGGTCTATAACTTCTGCATGCTTATTTTTGTGGTAGTTAGATTTGATGCCTTTGCATTGTACTGAAATTTGAAGTCAAGAGTTTGTGTGTGTGTGTGTGTGTGCATGTGCGCGCATGCGCGTGTTCATGCTTGTGTGCACATGTGAATGCATCCCTTTGAACACACATATTTATTTTGGTGAATGGCTTGGTTATCTTCAGTTGATTTGCCATCCTTAAATATCTCTCTTTCATTCATTCCTAGGTAATGTATGCTGTGTTGCCATGGCAATTGTTTCTTTTTCTACCAAAAGGGCCAGGTTAGTTGTTTCCTGCCAATGCAGAGTCACTCTAGTTTCTTCATTACATTGCTTATTGGTATTTAATAGCTTTTAATAGGTTCTTTAAAAAAAAATCAAGAAAAAAAAAAGATAAGATGGAATATGTTATTGAGAAACATTGGGAATATATAGCACATTGAAGACTGCCAGGCTATAGAAAACTGAGTTATTGTTTTTTTAATCTTTGGTGAGCTTCTAGTCCGCTGACGTCTTGACAACTGTTTTATGTATATGTATATCAGTAATGGTATCCTTGTTTCTTCACTAATGGTTGGGTAGCGGCAGTGGGAATATCTGGGCATGTTCAGAACCTTCTGATGACTTCTGGGTGGGTGGGAGGAGCCTCGTGCGACCACCACTACCGGTTCACCTGAACCTCTGCGAACCAGCAGAATACGACCTCTGATGTATATAAAGATAAAGATTTCCCATGTCCAATTGTACCCAACTCCAAGGGGCAGTACTCGTTCCATTTCTTAGCCAAGGGAGTCAGAGTTGTCTGAAGACATTTCTGTGGTCATGTGGCCAGCATGACTATATGCCAAGGTGCACGGAATGCTGGTACCTTCCCACTGAAGTGGTACCTATTTATCTACTCACATTTGCAAGCTTTTGAACTACTAGATTGGCAGGAACTAAGGCAAGTACCAAGAGCTCTCTTAGGCATGCAGCACTTGGGTCTCGAACCTGGACTATCAACTTTCCAGTCAGCAAGCCCAGAGTCTTAATTGCTGAGCCATTGTGCCTGCCCTCCTCTCTGTCCCCCACTCTCTCTCTGTTTGTCTGTCTATGTCTATGTCTATGTCTATGTCTATGTCTATGTCTATATCCACATCCACATCCATATCCATATCCATATCCATATCTATCCATATCCATATCCATATCCATATCATCTATCTAACGACAAGTCTTTTGGGCTTCATCTTGTGCCTTCTTTGAATAAAATCTTGTTAAACAAAATGCTTTGTTTTAACAACATTTTTTTAAAAAGCTAAGAAGGAACTAGAAGACCTTTCCATCAGTCAACATCCAGATGGGCAGGAATTAACCCCAGACAAACAATCAAGCAGGAAACAATAGCTTAATTAAGAAACTATCAGAGAAAAAAAAAGCGCTGGGAGGGCAAAGAAGGAGTGAATCCCATACTTACTATCGATGATGATATTATATTGCCAAGTAATAAAACATCTTCAAGCAAATAACCAAGCTCAGAAGGCACTAATATTTAACCATTGTTGCCTATGTTTCTAATATCTTCTTGACAAGCCCCTAGGTCCTAAGGTATTGATAAATCAATACATAAACTACATTCCACAAACAAGCAAACAAGAAAATATTGTTGGTTGATGAAAAAAATTGCTATCGAAGCATTCCAGTTTGGTGTGTCGTCCCAGAAGGTAATGAAATCAGAATTACTTATTACAAAGAGACTATTTTCTACATATTAAATTTACTCCTAAGTATAAAACCTGAATAGTGATTGCTCTACATAGAACATTATGGGAGGAATATTAAATGTTTTATGTTTGAGAGGGTGTGAGTGATCCATGGAAGCTCTTCCATATTTCAACTGGAGATTGAAAGAGAATGTCTAGAGCAGAGGTGTCAAACTCAATTTCATTGAGGCCTGCATCAGGGTTGTGTTTGACCTCGGGGTGGGGGGTATGTGCCCAGGGGGGCCATGGCCCACTCGATGTCACTCGTGTCGGGGGTGCCTGTAGCAGCCCAAGCGCTTTGCCAGTGAAAACAGGCTCCTGACCTCTGTTTGCAGTTGCAACAGCTTCCTGCAACCCTCTGCCAGTGAAAATGGAACTCAGGAGGGCCACCAAAGCCCTCGTGAGCTCCATTTTCAGCTGTGATGGTCTCCTGCAACCCTCTGCCAGTGAAAACAGAGCTCCATTTTCACTGGAAGAGGCACCACTTGTGGGCCAGATCTAAGCACCACCCAGGCCTTAACTTTGACACCCTGGTCTACTGTCTAACCTAAATGGTAATTTTATATTTGCATTTCCGCATGAATTAACCACAGATAGAGCACATCAAAAATCCATGGGGAATGAATGTAAACATTATTTATATTTATGACTTTAGCAATAGCAGCATTGCATCTTGTTCTTTGGAGATGAATCAAAATTCCACTCAAATGCAAAGAATGCTATACAATTGCAGAGTTATACATGAATTGCATTGTATGCTTCATTTTCTACTTTTTCAGACTAGCCAGTGTAGCTATACTGTACTCCCAATGTTTCTGAAAGATACCACTTAAGAAAGACTATTTTATATGTGGGCTGCTGTTGATCAGCCAAGAACACTCACAAATGTTACTAATTTAGGCTAAAAATTAAAAGAATTTCCAAATAAATAAATATAGAATTGATTGCTAGGAAAATATTTATTGGGATCAAAGTAAAACCAAGAAGTGCACAAGCTTTTAAGTTATCCAAAACTTTCCCACATGTGAAATATGGTAACTTTATATATTTAAGGAATAGGGCTGAAAGGAGCCATTGATACCAACTCACTGCTGTATAAAGGCATCCATTATAAGCACCTGGAAGGTTGAACATCCCAAGCTCTGCTTGAGCAACTTCTGTGAAAATCAACCCCCCTCGAATACTTTTCAAGTGACTTTTCTGCCTGAGGGGAGACTCATGTTTGGATCAGTGGTGAGTTTCAGATCCCATTGCAACCAGTACGGTGCAAAGGGGCCTGGCATCCCCCACACGCATGCGCGCAGCATGCATGAGCACACATGCAGCACACAGATGCATCCTTACCTCCACGACGCCTCTGTGATGCTCCAGCTGCTCGGCGGAGCATCACGAAGGCACCGTGTGAATGCACGGAAGTGCCGAAGAGCTCAAATACAGGTAAGGAGTTTGTCCGGGTGAGTGGGTGGGCCCTCTGGAGCACCATACTGGAACGGTACCTGGTGCTCCCGGCAGGCACCGGTATGCCCATAATGGGGCGTACCGCCTGCAACCCACCACTGGTTTGGATCAAGTAGCAGACTGCTAGCCTACTCTGCCCCTTCAAAACTTTCTTCAGATGAATAAAATTCAGCAACACCAAAACTGAGCTAGAGCATAAATGCTGAAAGACAGAGAAGTGCATTTAAATCATCACAAGAGTGTCAAACTGAAGGTCCGCAGGGTTGCCTTGAAAACAGTGAAGGACCAGCCCGCGGTGCCTCTGCCAGCAAAAATGGAGCTTAGGAGGACTGCGTGTGGCACTTCTGAGCTCCGTTTTTGGCTGCAACAGCCTCTTACAATCCTCTGCCAGTGAAAATGGAGTTCGGGAGGGCTGCTCCATTTTCTATGACAGAGCGTTTGGGCCACCACAGGTGCCCCGACATGCCCACCATGGCCATGCCCACCTCGCACCCCGAGGTGAAACACAACCTAATGTGGCCCTCAATGAAATTGAGTTTGACACCCCTGATTTAGAGCATAAGCAATACCACTATAATACTCACTATTGCACCAATAGGTTTTGCAACCTACATGTGTTCTGTGCAATAAAAATGTATAAGCTAAGAAGAATAACATTAATAAAATCCAACTATAGGTATTCTTCAACTTAGAAACAAAACTGAGATCGGAGCTTCTGTTGCAGTTGTGAAATGAATGATCATGTGACCATGCCCAATTTTATGACATTTTGCCACAATCATTAAGTGAATTTAATTTCCACCATTAACTTTGCTTTTTTAGAAGCTAACTGAGAAGGTTGCAAATGGCAATGATGTGACTGCAGACTGCCACAACCCTCACAAATACATTTCCAGTGCCCGAATTGCAATCATGTGGCAATTGTTAAGTACAAGGACTGGTTACAGTGCCATGATCGCTTCTGATGGTTGTTAAATGAATGGTCGTAGGTCAAGGACTACCTGAAGATATATTTAGTCCCAAAGTTATAGTCCAGTGCAAGACTATAAACGGAAGTATTACAATAGATACTAATCAGTCTCTGCAAAAGCAAACTTATCTCCTTCAGTAATTCATTCCACTGTTGCATTTATCCTTAGAAAGTTTTCATAACATTTACTATATTTTTCGGAGTATAAGACATGCCAAGGTTTTGAAGAGGCAAATAAAATAAAAAAAATTACACTCTGCAAACCTCCCAAATCCTCTGCACACCTCAATTTTTTGTGAAAAATGGGGCATGCAGAAAGTTTGAGAGGCCTGCAAAGTGCTCCTGGGGGCTGGGGGGAGGGCAAAAATGAGCACAAAATGACCCATTTTTTGCACCAAAAAAGGCATGCATAGCCTTTAGGAGGCTTTAGGAGCCCCTGGGGCAGGGGGGGGCAAAAATGAGCAAAGAAAAGGCCAGTTGCTTGCTCGTTTTTGCCCTCCCCAGTCCCCAGGAGCACTTTTCAGGGTCCCCCAAAGGCTCTGCCATTTTTGTGAGGGGTGGGGTTTTGGGAGGCCAAAAATGCTATATTCAGTGTATAAAACACACCCAGATTTTCACCCTTTTGGGGGGGGAAGGCGCGTCTTATACTCTGAAAAATACAGTGTTAAATCTCATTTTCTGTCCTATTCTAAGCTTAATAAAGGACCAGTTGCAGTTTTTCTGAGGTTATACCTTCAGTTAGTTGGATAATACAGTTATTCCTCGACTTACAACAGTTCATTTAGTGACCCTTCAAAGTTACAATGGCACTGAAAAAAAACCTGACTTATGACCATTTTTCATACATACGATCATTGCAGTAACCCCATAGTCACGTGATCAAAACTCAGATGCTTGGCAACCGACTCATATTTATGACGGTTGCAGTATCCCAGGATCATGTGATTTCCCCCTTTGTGACCTTCTGACCAGCAAAGTCAACGGGGAAACCAGAGTCACTTAACAACCACGTTACTAACTTAACATATGCTACGATTCACTTAAGAACTGCGGCAAGAAAAGCTGTAAAATGGGGCAAACTCACTTAATGAATATTTCACTTAGTAACATTAATTTTGGGCTCAATTGTAGTCAAATCTCAAGGACTACCTGTATTATCATATATCTCCCTTTATTCTTTTATGCTAGTTGATTGATTCTAAAAAAATATCCAGTTATGGATTTAATTTTTCAAGGACCAACACATCTGTCATTGCTTTGTATATGCCTATGATAAAATTCAGCTCACACATTTAATATAGATATAAAATATATTATCTTCACACTTTTAAAAAATGTGCAATCTCTTAAATTGCTGGGAGATGAAGCAAAATCTTGTTGTTTTATATGGCACTTATCCACTCCCTTAATTTATTTTATTGCTGGTAACAGTTAAGGTCTAAAGATTTCTTCCATTTGTTTTAATCTATTTTTATTGAGTGCTAATCATAACAATAGAAATATCAAATAGTTCTCTGGTTTTCTGACTTACGGTATCACAAAGTTTCTTTTTCTCAGATTTTTATACCTTTTTGTCAATGGAAGTTCTTGAAGATTTCATTAAATGTCTGCTGAATTTTCATAGATTTATACTGCTATTCTCTGCAGACATCAAAAACAGAACCTTCCTCCATTGTTCTATAATCTGAGTGACATACAGTAAAAGAATTGCTTTCTCTTTGTTTCTCTTTCAGCCAAAACAATTCTTACTTCTTTTGGCAAGCCAGTGAACAACAAGAGATAAACCTAAAGCTAGCAGAAAATTGTGAACACAGAAAGCAGAAATGAACTTTATAGTTTATTTATAACAATGGATACAACTTAAATGAATTCTTGTGAGTATGATGTATTTTCATAAACTGGTGTAAACACCTTCATATATTTTATCTCCCAAGGACATCTTGTGTTAAAAATATTCAAATTCCAGCAATGTCAAGTAACATACATGTGTCTAGAATACCCTGAACTTTCTGGTAAATCATTTTTATTTTATAAAAGCACAACATTTTACAATACTGTGTTTTATTTATATACTGTAAGTACAATGTGTTTTATTATATACTCTAAGAACAACCGTGTGAAATTAATATTCAAAGTAGACAAGTAGATGGTCAAATTAAATGAGTAGCTTGTCAAATTAAAAAATATTCACACTTATTATTCTGGATTGCTACACAAGAAATAAAATTATTATTATATAAAATGTCTCAAAAACCTCCAGAGTTCCAATTTGGTTTCAATCTCCAAGATCCCTTCCAGCTCATTCATTTTAAGACCTGGGATACAAATGTGACGAATTAGTTGGAACTCCCTATTTTATAAAATTCTTTACAGCAAATTATTTATATCCTCTAACTTTTCCCAATCAAGCATTATTTGAAGCTAGGCATAACATTGATCCCACCCTAACCCAACCCTAATCTTAACTTAACCCTAACAGAAGGCAGGTAAATTCCATTGATTGAACATACATGCCCACATAGTGCTAGTGAGATAGAAACACCCAAATAGTGCTATTCTAAAATTTACAAAGCCCTTTGGATCAATCTTATATTATCTCTATTATGCAAACATGCTGGAAGATCATACAAGCATTTTGTGAAACTTCTTTTAGTTTGAAACCTATCGCTCAGTCAGTAACTAAGTTTTGTATCGCCACAATGGAAAAAAGGCAAAGCTGGTACAGGGATAATTTAATTGGCTTTTTCAATTTAGTTTCATAGTACTATAGTCTATAGTCATATTGTTAATTGTTTTGTTTTAGGAACTATTTTGTGATTATTTTAGTTTCCTTATAATTTTAATATTCACGGTGGTTTTATAGATTTGTTTGGTATGGTAATATACTTTATTGGGTTACGTCCAGAGGTGGGTTCCTACCAGTTCACACCTATTCGGTAGAACCGGTTCGTCAAATCTACTGAACCAGTTAGAAGAGGTTCCACCAGTGGACCCGGAAAGCAGGCCACACCTACAGAAGAGGTTCCAAAAATTTTTGAAACCCACCACTGGTTACTTCCTTCTCCTACTTGAGATGTTCTGGAGTTGGGGTGCAATGTTGTCAGAGTCAATGAGGAAATGTGCTGCTCATTGACTAAATAAAGATTATTTGAATTAAGTTCCTAATAGATTAAAGGTAAAAGTTCCCCTTGCACATATGTGCTAGTCGTTCCTGACTCTCCGTTTCAAAGCCAAAGAGCCAGTGCTGTCCGTAGATGTCTCTGTGGTCATGTGGCCGGCATGACTAAATGCTGAAGGTGCACGCAACACTGTTACCCTCCCACCAAAGGTGGTTCCTATTTTTCTACTTGCATTTTTATGTGCTTTCGAACTGCTAGGTTGGCAGAAGCTGGGACAAGTAACGGGAGCTCACTCCATTACGCAACGCTAGGGATTTGAACTGCCAAACTGCCGACTTTCTGATCAACAAGTTTAGTGTCTTAGCCATTGAGCCACCCTATTCTTCCTAACAGATTACTTCTGTCTATATAAACATTTTTTAAAAGTGCTAAAAATTGAAGTTTAACTTGTGTATCATTTCTTAAAATTACATATATGTATGTTTTCAATAATATGTTTTTCTTGTTCTTTTTTGCAGGTATCTCTTGATTGATTGATTAGTTTTCTATTTTCATTGTTATTTTGATCACTGTATATTCATATTTTCAACCATCTTTTAAAGTGTGCATTTCAGAAGCATGCATCTGGTATGAAATCAGACATCAGCAGAACAAATGGAGAGAATTGTTATAAAATCTATTATCATCCTTAATTAAGTGCCAGGGATTACTCTGATTAATTGAGACAGGTGGTAATTAAGTCAACATACTTCATCCTCTTTTTTAAGAAGATAAATTTGTTGATGATACTTGTGTTTTTGCTGCATGTTCTGAGGACGCTTCCTGGATATCATTGATTACTTTGAAGGAGAAAAATGTTTGAGGAAGCATAAAGGCCTACTTTCATTCATTTTTCAGAGTAAATAAATTCTTTCCTCTGCAACTCAAGGTGAGATAGATTTCTCTTAGTGATTTTGTCCGGACTTCACTGGGGTATTTATCTTGAAAAGGAAATCACTTGTAGATAAAATGAAATCCCCCACTTATAGTAATCACACTGTTGATATGAAAACATATCTTGTACCAGCTTGTAACTGGTAGTCACTTCAAAACACAACCATCGTGGTAATTATTTCTGTCAACCCTACTTTCAAGCCTTCTTCCTTTAATGTCAAGACTGACAGGCCAATTCAGTATTATTGTGGCTGGATAGAAATCATTTTGGGCAGCTGTTTCAGTTTCTGCCCAGTTACCATGGTAATGCCAGGGTAATAAAGCATACACTAAACAATAGGCCTGCAAAGAAAAACAGCAGCAGAAACATCTGCTGAAAGAGAAGGGTATAGCTTTTAGTATTTCAGGAAGGTTAGAAATCCCAATATGATAACTTGCTTCATTCATAAGATTTGTTTCTCTGTGGTATGTATTTTGGTTTCCTTTTACTTGACAATGGCTAACAAGCAACATACTAAGAGAAGGCCAATGTGTCATGCTGCTTGAAATCTCAGGAAAAGAGTGGAGTTTTGACTGTAGTGTCATATCCAGTTTCAGAATTGTCCTATTACAAAATCCAGAGAAGACTCTATGCTTCTTCTGAGTCTGGAAAAAAGACGGGGCCACAGTATAAAGGTATTTATAGTGGTGACATAGTAAATGCATCTGAAGATTCTGAAAATAGATACACATAGTTACTGTGTTTACACATCTATATTAACACAATAGTGAATAATTCATAGTACATGGTCTGCATGTGGCAACTAAGAGGTTTCTGTACAGCCCAAAAATGGCAGGGATGGACTGCTACAGGTTTGCCCAGGTTTGGGAGAACCTGTATGTAACGTTATGGCCGATTCATATAACTTCCAAATCCCATCCCTGGCTGGCCCCGCCCACCCGTCCCCTTCTCTCTCCTCCCAGGAGTCTCCACACAGCCTGTTTTGGATGCAAGGTAAGTGCAGGACCCATATGGAGACTCGGGGAGGGAGAAAAACAGGCCTCCCAGAAGTTTCGGAATGCCAGAAATGGGCCTGTTTCTGGCCTCCAGAGGGCCTCCAGAGCCCATGGGAGCCCATTTTCTGCCTTCCCAGGGGCTCCAGAAAAGCCTCTGGAGCCTAGGGAAGGTGAGAATCCTCCCCCCTGCCCCCTCGCTGTGGTGCAGGATGATGATTAGGCCATGCCTAGCATGGTCATGCCCATCCAGCAACTGGGCAGGGAACCCATTGCTGAAATTTATAAAGCCCACCCCTGAAAAATGGCTGTTGGTTAATTTCTCTCTGGCTGTCTCTGTTTCTCTTTCTCGCTCATCATCATGTACCTTGTAATGTGAGTCAGATTGGTTTAATGAGGGCACCTAACTATTGTGATTATTAAACAAGCCTAAACAGGCATCCTCAGGCATCTAATTTTCTCCTTAGATGACTTTAGGTAAGACTCCCTCTACAATGATATTGCCAATTTTGTAAAATAATGGTAAGTATTCCTGGGTCATAAAGGAAAATATGGAGTTATAACATGAATGGATGGCTGGGAAAGATGAAAAAAGTGATTGGGCCATTCAGAGACCCATTTGGAATGGAGAATGGTGATAGCTTGTGGGACTATCAGCTGAGAAAGAAGCCTCTTTTGAATGGCTTAAGCATGTGTCTATTCATGCATACATATGGCAAAGGAATGAATATAAATCCGAAAGCCTGATTGATTGGCTATTTATGATGAAAACAGAATATTAGTGAAGGCTATAAAGTTTTGAATTAGGACAGACTGTTTCTTTGGTAATTTCAGATGTGAATATTAAGGAAAATTAACATAAAAGAAAAGCAAGGAAGGGAAAGTAGTTAGATTAAAAGTAATTGACGGTGAGGTTGATAGAAAGTACTCAAAAGGTGACAAAGACAGAAATGTAGAAATTTGGGTCTGGGGAGTTTTAGCAGATTGCATAGTAGTAGGATGATACTTTAATGTTCTTTGTATATTTTATATTTCATGAGGGAAAGTTTTGGTCCCATTAGCTCTTTTTGGTTATAGACTGATATATAATTTAAATTATTAATTAATCTAACGTAGAGGCCACCCAGCTCTCAAGTAACTCTGGGTGACAACTAATACATCTATAAAAGCATATAAAAGTATGTTATAACTCACCAGAAGTATTCAAAAAGGAAGAACAAATTGCACCAAAACAAGTAGATAAAAGAACATAAAGGGGTCCACAATCACTTTGATCCTGGGAGAACAACCAGGTCATGAGTATTTTTGCCCTATTCTCCATGTTATTTTTGGAGAGTAAAGTAATAGTATTACCCTAGCCCAAAAATAATCCTCGCTGTTTGAATGATGCAAGAAGTAATAATTATGGATGAATAAGGAAAGTTGCATTAATTCAAAGTGCCTAGAAATACACTTCTTCTTGAGCACTATATAAAAACTTTCTCCCAGAGTACTGGATAAAATGAATTCATTGTTTTGAACTATTGCAAATCTCCATGGATTTTCTAGTATTCTAGACAAAATGAATATTATTTAATTGGGTTCTTACTAACAAATCCTTCATCTCCAACCTTCATACCTGCCAATCCTTATTTTCTGTCTAAATACACATATGCCTTTCTTTATCAATGTGGCATTTTCTTGCAGATATCATTCTAAAGTTATTACATAAAATAAAGAAAATAAACTGATATTTTCATGGCTATGGAATCAGGGGGGAAAAAACTTACCTTATACTAAACGCAAGAACTCAAGAGAAAATGATGGATAAGCAGTTATATAACCCAAATAGGAAAGGACAGGTCTGGGCTAAACCTTAATAAGAATAGCTGGGGTTTCAGATTCCTTAAAATCCATTAATTAATTAATTAATTAATTAATTAATTAATTAATTAATTAATTAATTTCTCTTTCTTTCTATCTTGGGAAAGAACTTTGATGGTGTAGCTTCATCAACCAGTGATGGAGAGAGGAAATTAAGTATTATCAGTGTACTGATAGTACCTCACCACATGCCCATTGCTTTCATATAGATGCTTAACAGGAATGGGAAGAAAGTAAAATCCTAAGAGGATTCTTAGGGTTCTAAGACTCAGTCTCTCTTTTCCCCTGATCAATATTGCCTAACTCACACTGGAGAATTACTTGGCTAAAGTAAATAAATTGGACTGTATAATATTATTCTACCTATCATAAAGATTTTGCAAAGTTCTGAATAGCAAATGGCAGGGAGGGGTTACAAATATGTGGTCAGTTAAACTGATGGAAAGATTCTCTTTCAATCATACGCATGTCGTATGGGACATGTATATATTTCTTGATGTTTTTCCAAGAAGAAAGAAAGAAAGAAAGAAAGAAAGAAAGAAAGAAAGAAAGAAAGAAAGAAAGAAAGAAAGAGGAAGGAAGGAAGGAAGATAGGAAGGAAGGAAGGAAGGAAGGAAGGAAGGAAGGAAGGAAGGAAGGAAGGAAGGAAGGAAGGAAGGAAGGAAGGAAGGAAGGACAACTTTGCTGATGGGATAGCATTTTTATGTTAAAAATTCCCTTGCCTATTAATTATGCTTTCATTGTGAGAACATACTGTAAACAAAAGGAATCAAATCTCTGCAGTTTTTGACAATCTATTTTAATTTTATTTACTAACTACTCAAGGACAAATGGTGGAGACAATGATAATATACCAGGACAATAAAAGTTATAAGTGTCCTTCCTAAAATGCAGTGCCAAGAATTGTATTCAATATTCAGTGATCTAACCACAGAATAGACAACAAGAACTCTTCTGGATCTTGACACTATACTTCTGTTGATGCAGACTATGTCTGCTATTGTTCCCCTCCAACTATAGTTATGCCTTTGATTTTTTGTACTCTAAATTAGGGTTTTATATTCATTCCTCCTGAAATTTTGACCTTCATTTGCAGTAAATGATTGGATAGTTCAGAATCATACTGTGGAAGCTGAATTATGTGTATGGGTACTTGCCTTTCTCTTAGTTTTGAGAAACAAGGGAAAATTTTATATGAAGTCATCCTTGGAAACCCAATATTGCTTGCCTTCACCAACAGCAGCTCTTTACAGAGAAACTTCTTTTGTCATCTGATTCTCTTGATAAGACATGAAAATTCCTTTGTAAGATTATGCATTACATAGTGTTACAAAGGAATTCTAGAACTGAGAATATCTATATAAATTCCAGTGGTATATTCTGATTAGATTCTTCTTAGGGAAGGTGAAGAAGTGGTGGGGAGGGAATTATGCAGAAAGAGACTTTGTATTCAGAGTTAAAGGTTCCCCTTGCACATACATGCTAGTCATTCCCAACTCTAGTCGGCGGTGCTCATGTCTGTTTCAAAGCCGAAGAGTCAGCGCTGTCCAAAGATCTCCGTCATCGTGTGGCCAGCATGACTAAACGCCAAAAGCGCACGGAACGCTGTTATCTTCCCACCAAAGTGGTCCCTATTTTTCTACTTGCATTTTTACATGCTTTTGAACTGCTAGGTTGGCAAAAGCTGGGACAAGTAACGGGAGCTCAGTCCGTTATGCGGTGCTAGGGATTTGAACTGCTGAACTTCCGACTTTTCAGAGTGACAACCTCAGTGTCTTAGCCACTGAGCCACTTGTATTGATGGCTCATTAAAAGGGAACAGGAAGCTTTGCTAGATCAGGTTTCTCAAGAAACAAATATACTTTGGGGGCTAGTTCCAACATGCATAGACAAAATGAATGTTCATGTACAGATCATGAAGAATTGCTCATGCCATTCTCTTTAATCACACAGCCGGGCAGAAACACAGTGTCACGTCCATTTTCCATGCGTTCTGTCCTTCCAGATGCTGCAATAGACAGTCATCAAATAATATCTTCAGCCACTCAATTTCTTTTGTCTCTGTTGCATTTTTTTAAAATATTTGGCAGCCAATTTATCCACAGCATTTTAGTGATGATTCTTATTCTGAGTTTGGTTAGTAACTTGAATGCCAGACACAATAAATGAATATTAGCTGCTATATTGGATGACATTAACTTGCAAGTTTGTGTTTTTTCCCTTATCATTTAAATTAACACAGGTATTGGAGATATATATATATATATATATATATATATATATATATATATATATATATATATATATATATATATATATATATATATATATATATATATATATATATATATATATAGAATTCAGGTAATACACTACTAAAAAGGCTTGCATTATACTAGAGAACAAATATGAAACACATACATTATTTATGAGATTGTTATGAACCTATTACTTGAAGGTTTGAACTTAACCTCAAATGTCCT
This sequence comes from Thamnophis sirtalis, assembly GCF_051295495.1. Taxonomy (NCBI): domain Eukaryota; kingdom Metazoa; phylum Chordata; class Lepidosauria; order Squamata; family Natricidae; genus Thamnophis; species Thamnophis sirtalis. The sequence goes on along the minus strand of NW_028261382.1, from coordinate 127,436,533 downwards.
ATCAGAAAATCAGAATAAATTACCTTTTTTATTTAAGGATATGCAACCGATTTTTAATTTGGCATTTATAATGTTAAAGGTTAAAGGGGCTTCTTTTACAAAATTATGCTTATTCGTTTAATTTAAAAGATGTAAACCAAAATTTCAAAATTATTTACATTAAATTAAAAGAAGTAAGTCAGCAACAAATCTATAGACTAGCAAACTGCCTCCAAATTATCTAATCGAATTTTCCACTTATTAACCCACACTCCATATATGTAATGCTTTTATCCATGGATATAATTAATATCATGGCTGTTTATTTGCTACAATATAATATCATGCCAGTTACAGATTCTATGTGAATAAAGCAACCCCTTATTCCCATCAACTGTCAAGCACAAGAAATTAGGAACCAGCATAGAGTTCAAAAGCACTGTCAGTTTATTCCATACAGCACATACAAGATTCTGATCTACTAATAGTCAAGGCAAATTGGTGGCAGATAAAAGTCAATGGACTTCAAGAAGGACTGGATTTAGGTCTCCTGAAAGGGGACCAGGGGGACTCCAGATGGTGCATTTGATCCTGCCCTCAGGCTCAGCCTGGTCATCTCCTACATCAGCTGTTTTGTTCTTTCTGGTCCAATATTCCTCAACAATGATAGGATTCTGATCCCAAATCAACAAACCTGTGATGGAAGTTAGCAGGCTGTATTCTCAGGAGAGAGGGTGCTGCATTCCAGAGGAATAAGATGGAAATCAATCCAGATATTTTGTGTGAGAAAAAAAGGTTGAAGACAGTCCTTCTGTAATAGTTTTCAGGCTTGATGAAGACAGTAGAATGCTTCAGTTTGGCAAGATTCTGTCTAGAAATCTGGAACAATAAAGAACTGCTTGGAACTATCACCATATGTCTTCCCAGGTTTTGGGGTCAGACAAAACCACTAAATTCAGGCTATGCCAAAAATATGCCACAAACTAGCATAAATGGCGTTTCAAATGTTGGAATTAGTAAATTTTAATCAAGTTGGCTGCATTTTGTTGTACTGATTGCAAATATTACTCTGGTTTTATAGTTCTCACTCCCAAAACTAAACTGTTTCTTGATGCAATCTCCATGAAATGACGAATGGAAAATTATGTGAAATAACCAACAAAATTCTTAAATTGAGCATGCTTTTAACAATACAACCATCTGTATGGCATTGAGCATATTGACTTCACAATTGATGATGGATGAACTTCTCCTGTGAAGGTAGTTGATCCTGAAACATATTTAATGCACCATCTTTTGCTTGTTATCTTTGGTTCTATGCCTTCAATTCTCAGAAGACATCCTCATCTCTTGTTATTTGAAATGTGAAGGAAATGTTTTTATTATTCTATCTTATCTAGGATGCAGCAGACATTGGAATATGAATAGATTGTTTACAATTAATTTACTGGAGTTGTTACTTATGAAAGAAAAATGTCTTCTAATAAACTGACCAGAGATAAAAACTTCTTCATGGCTAATTGAGATAACAGCTTCATATTCCAGCGATTATCAGCATAAATGAGAATAATTGATGCATACATAAGACAGAATAAAGGCAGCAACAATGAAACATGAAACAAAACTATCTGGATTTAAGGCATATTTTCAGTTGACAATTTGGAAATAGATTGTAAAATATTTTTATGGATGAAGTTTTCCTCCAGCTAACTATTTTTTTATTATATAAACTCTGATCTTATCCACAGTCTTAATATTTCCTGGAAAAATCCCACCTGCCATGGCAGAGCCTGGGTCCAAGGAGGAGGACAAGACAAGCCAGGGCTGACAGAAGACGATGGTGTGGCCTCTCTGACCCTCTGACCCTGAGGAGTGACCAGGGGAGCAGCACCAGTCAGTCCTGGGTCCCTTGGACCTTGGAGGCATGGCTGGAAATGGAGAGAGGGCACAGGACAACCGAGCAAGGGAGGAGGAGAGGGAAAGAGTAGTCAGCAAAGCAGAGGAATGACGGAGCTCTGGGGAGGAGCAATTGCCTCCCACACCTGATCCTCAAGTGTGGAGGGTGGAGAGGAGACAGGATCAGTGCAGGGCAAACCAACGGCCCATCCCTTATCACAAGGCTCACTTGAGGAACAAAATTTAAAGATACGGCGTGGGGAGGGGTATTTGTCGGGAACAAGTGTTGCCTTTTTCCAGCCATACCAGTGGTGGGATTCAGCCAGCTTGCACCTAATCGGGAGAACCGGTGGTTAACTTTCTAAGCAGTTTGGAGAACCGGTTGTTGGGAGAAATCTCATTTTGTTTTTTCCCACTTCAAAGGGCTAATCCTGTAAGGAAGGCAGGAAGGAAACATTCTGGTGTTGTTTCTAGCCTAATCTTTATTGCCCTGCTTACAGAAACCGCTTCTCCAGTTAACCCTTATTACATTGAAACAGCTAAGGTGAAGTGCCCATCAACATGAGTGACACTGAGATGACTATGCCCATGCAGTCACATGACAATCGAGCCACGCCTACCCAGCTGGTCATTAGGGCAGCGAACTGGTTGTTAAATTATTTGAATCCCACCACTGAGCCATACTTGCAGTTGTCAACTTCTTGCCACCTTATCTTACTGTGCTTAGCCTTGCTTTGCCTCAGTTCGACTTGCCTGGCCTGGCCTGGCCATGGGCAAATACTCAGTGACACAGTTCCACTTTGGGTTGTGCTGCAACCCCAACAACCCCTCTGTGCAACAAGGATTTCCTGGAACCACGTTTCTCTGGACTCACAGCAGCCATGAACTAATGGAGGTGTGTGTGGCTGTTTGGAGTGTTGCTCTTGGGCTTACAGTGAACTGTGTGAGCTTTGGAGGGAAATGTTGGAGCAATAAAAGAGAGTTACGCCTTCGTAACTGGGTTGCTTTCGTTCCCAGCCCTGGGTCATCACACCACCCTAGCATTAACTTGATCCTGTTTAACTTCTTGATGCAGGGAAAGTTGGCCAAACACCATACCCATCGAGATTTAAATTTTAGTAAACTTATTCCATCATATTTAATGATATGTGTTTAAGATGTTTGAATCTTAGCCTTATTTCAAAATCATGTTATGATTGAACAACACAAACCTTTACACTATTAATACATTATATTATAGTGGAACTGTATTAAATATATTGACCAATCAGACTAGAAGGAACTAGAAGGATACTGTGATCTTATACAATACTAAGAGAGAGAATTTGGTTCAGACCATTATAGTGTCTATTTTAATATTTCTGTAGTTTGGTAGGATATAAGTCCCTCAGGTTCTTAGGAAGTTCCAAGTACACCAGTGGGAGAAAGAATGAACTTCTCACTTTGCATTAAGAAATTTGCACATAGTGAAAGAACCTCCTTCAGACCTACAGTGCTGTCAAGCATACTGTAAAATCCATAAGGTTTTATTTCTGACGCCAAAATATCTCCAAAGATATTGACCTCCTTTTAATCTGCAGTAGCTAACACATCTGATCTGAACAAAATCACCTTTTGTTGTATAATCTATGGATTCTATACCAGTTAGAAAGTAGCTCTAGATAGTCACAGTCCTATGCTTTCTCCTGAATTTAAAACAGTGTTACTTATTTTTCGCTTGGCTGCAAAATTTGCATTAAAAAAACAACAATCCTGTAGCTCTCTAGAGCTTGGGGTAATTCATTTGTCAGGAATTCAGGGAAAAACTACACAGTTTTGTTTAATTGATTTTATACCTAAAATAAAGTACCATGATCAATTTTTTCTATAGGTTCTTTTGCAAGAGAGTGTCTGAATATCAAATATGATGCTAGTTTTGTTTCAGTACCGAAGTTTTCAGTAAGATTAATATAGATTCAGAAATGTTGGTAGCCTTTCTGTTGATACTTAACATTCTCATACATCCAAAATGGTTTGCTTTTTGTTTTGTTGGGCTTCTCGGTTATTAGGCAACTTCTAAATCAGTGATGACAAACGTTTTTGTTGTGTGCTGAAAGCGCGTGGGCCTGCACCAGTGGTGGGCTTCAAACATTTTTAGAACTTCTTCTGTAGGTGTGGCCTGCTTTGTGGGAGTGGTTTGCTGGCCATGTGACTGGGTGGGAGTGGCTTGGCAGTCATGTGACTGGGTGGGCATGGCCAACTTGTAAAATGTGGTGAAACTCACTTAACAATGCTCTTGCTTAGCAACCAAAATGTTGGCTCAGAAACTCTGGCATTTGAAGCATGCAAGTCTTAAAGCTGTTAAGTTACAAGACCCTTGCACCCCTAACCCTTTAGAAAAAAAACCCAGGGGTGTTCAAACTTGACAGCTTTAAGACTTGTGGACTTCAACTCCCAGTATTCCTCCTCCAGTCATGTTGGCTCAGGAACTCTGGCATTGAAGTGTGCAAGTCTTAAAGCTGTCAAGATACAAGACCCTTGCACCCCTAACCCTTTAGAAAAAACCCTCCAGGGGTGTTCAAACTTGACAGCTTTAAGACTTTAAGGTTTAGATAGGACTCTTAGAGGCGGGCAGGGAGATTGGTGAGCCAGCCGATCAGTGAGCGGTGGGCAGGGCAAGCATGGTGCAGACGGGCGGAGGGAGGGAGCTGGAACTGGTTCTAAACGGCATGGTAGATTTGTGCAACCTCTTCTATAGAAAAGGTTAGAAGTGGCAGGAACCCACCCCTGGCCTGCACCCATAATGCAATGCACATGCGACACCTCATACACACCTCTCCCCTGAGCATGTGCACATGACCTCCCTGTGCATGTGTGTGTGAATCCCCTGCACCTTTTTGGGCCAAGTAGGCCTCCCTGCAGCCTCCTGGGAGCAAAAACAGGTTGTGTGGGGATGCGCTGCCCCCCCCCCGTGCTCCTCTGCCCCCCTTTCATGTGTACAGCAGAGACCAGAAAATCAGCTGGCCAGTGGGAAGGGTGTGCACATGCGCCGTGGAACTGAGCTGGGGCGACAGCTCCTATGCCCGCAGGCAGGGCTCTGCGTGCTACCTGTGGCACGTGTGCCATAGGTTCGCCATTACAGTTCTAAATAGTAGCTTTTGGTTGCTGACAAACTCCTGGATATGTAGGATTTATTTATCCCTTTAATATGATTTTGTTTGGAAAGAAACCCAATATTATTCTTATTGGTTCTTTACCTAGGAAGGATTCACACTATGTATTCATATGGTTGTTCGGACTCTTCACAGAAAACCATTACTTTTAGGACTCCCTTGACACCTTGTGGTTTATGATTGCAGTTTCTAGAATATTCTGAAACAGCTCTCTTTTCACAATGTGTTGCTTATTTCATAGCCTAGTATCTGCCACCATGTATTCATGGATGTTCTTGCTTTGTATCGTTTCTTTGTCTTTCTTTGTATCGTTTGTCCAGAATCTTTGTCAGCATTTTTCTGACAAAGGTTTTAATCTTCAAAATTGTTCCTTTCTGGTGTTTCTTGGTTCTTGTTTATCATCCTTGTCTTTGTGAACTCTCAAGCGTTCCTCAGAATTGCTCTGGTCTTGCATCACACTGTTTCAAACTGTTCATTTGCCAATATGCTATGCTGAATTGGCCATTCATAGTACTGTAGGCAAAATTTTACTTACATTCCCATCTGCCCGGATGCTTCTGCATAGAAGCATTGCGCATGATTGTTCGTGCACCCAAACCGGTAGTAACAAAATTGGCAACCAACCACTGGTGTGTGTATGTTTGTGTGTGTGAAAATTATTTTATTTCCCTTTAACAGCCCAATATCTGTGGCAGCTGACAGATAATCAATCACGCTTATTCCTTGTTCTCATTTAAAAATGGTGGTGGATTATATTCAAATTGTTTTTTGACAGATTAGTATTAAAAATATCCTAAAACAACCCTGAAATATTTATGATGGATACCCTTGGCTTTCATACCTGCATAATAGCCTGTAAATACCGTGTTTCTCCTTAGAAAAGCTGTTGATTTATATTCATTTCCTTGGGATCATTTAAAAAGTATGAATGTGAATAGCAAAGAGGATGGAATTCTCTTACCAAATACTTTTTAACAATAGCTTTCAAGCTGTGGAAGACAGCAAGATTTTAAAATGACACAAGGCCACCATCCTCTGGCATCTCTTAGAATTGCAGATCACACACAAATTGTATACACAGAGGATCTGTTGTTTTGAATACAGGGAAAAGGCAGAATGGAAAAGAAGACTTGCCAACATTAAAAAGCTTGGATATAAAAGTTATGTAAGATGTCCACAAGGAAAAATATAAAGTAATATAAGTGTATTTTTTCTAGACAGTTATATATCCCCATTCTACTGCGGATATATAATTATAAAATAGTTTGCAGTTTGGGAACGTAATCCTCAATCAAGATCAACATCAATAGGGCTATCATATCTGGATTATAAAAATCCAAATGATAAAATATTTTTATAACCTATATAGGTTGCCCTAGTATCAAATCTGTGTTAATCATTTGTTTTTTAGCATGATACAGAAATTACAATGACCTAGAATCATATTTAGGTCAGTGCCTAAGTTTATCCACAGACCCCAGCAAACATCTTACAGTAATATTTCTTCTTTCTGCAAATTTCCTGCCAACTTCCTTGTCTTTAATATCTTGTTCAGACTGTGGGGAAAGCAAACGGCAGAAACTTTGCCAATATTTCTCTTTTGCTTTCTGAAACAAATAACAAGCATTAATCGGCAGAAATTCACAGTCAAATGAAGAAAGATCAGACTTTCTAAAATATCATTTTTTTTTTAAAGGGCCATTTGTACGCGTGAGAAAAGAATGGGTTGCAGGAAGCTTAGTAATCATCTTTTGTCATTCTATAGAGATGTTCCTTAAAAAAAAGAAAAAGGAAAATAAAACCCAACCTTATACCTGGTTCTTTAAAAATAAATCTGAGTTGATGCTGAAATACACCATGTAAATGAGATAAAGAGTGTGGAAGAGAGGAGAGAGACAAGAGGAAGAAGAGAGGGTTAGGAGAGAGGGCAGAGGGGGGGAAGAGTAGGAGAGAAAGATGGAGTGGAAAAAGAAGAGAGGAGAAGGAGAGAGGAAGGGAAAGTAGAGAAGGGTGACAGAGGGAAGAAAGGAGGTAGGGAGGAGGAGGAGAGAGGGAGAAGAAAGTGATGGATAGGATATAAATATGGTGTATGGAGAGCATAAGAGCCAAGATAGTTTTGGGGGTTGATGGTAAGATGAATTGACATAATATTCAATAATAGAAAATAGTGTTGGTTATGTAATGGTATACATGTGGTTATTTGTATGAAAATGAAAAAAAAAACTTTATAAAAAAATAAATAAATCTGAGTTCAATGGAATTTATACCCCATGTATGTGTGCATAAAACTTTTGTGCTTTGTTTTTGTTTTTTAAGATATACTGTACAATGTGACAGTCATAAGTAGGAAGATATTATGACCAGTCAGTCATCCTTTTATGGACATTTGCATTTATAGCATGATTGTGTCTTCACATCTGTCACTAGCCAATTTCCATCTACAACACACCCCGTTCATTTAAGTACTGGAAAATAGTAATTGACTAAAAGCAGTATTTTATTGTTTTATTAAATTAATATAGTAGAACAAAATCTTGAGATTTTAACAATAAAGAGTACTGCCACATGGAAATAAAATAAAGCCTTCCTTTATTTTATATAAAAGCTCACGACAGTTGACCAGGATCTGGTAAAAGATATTTCACCTTAGGAATGACAGAATGCTATCATTCATTTTAAAAGTCTAGACCAAATCTGAAAGGTTCAGTTATAGACAGATTTCATCATGTTTCAAAAGCAATGTTGAAAATTTTAATTCATAAAGATTTATTGCAGCTAATAATGGAATAAATCCATTCAATTCTTAAAATTTATAGGACTACCAGGATTGGTTAACCATATCCTTCCCATATATGCATTTCTTCTAACAGCTTTTCCCAACATCAATTACCAAAATTCTTGCAGTGACCTTGCTGCAGTGGTGAAATTCAATTTGTTTTACTACTGGGTCTGTGGGCATGGCTTGGTGGGTGTAGCAGGGGAAGGATATTGCAAAATCTCCATTCTCACCCCACTTTGGGGCCAGCCAGAGGTGGTTTTTGCCGGTTCTCCAAACTATTCAAAATTTCCGCTACCAGTTCTCCAGAACCTGTCAGAACATGCTCAATTTCACCCCTGCCTTGCTGACTGGGGAATTCTGGGAGCTGGTCTATACTTTTAGGGCACGGGTGTCAAACATGCCGCCTCACGTTGCCATCATGTGACATATTGTGATGTTTTTTTCCCTTTGCAGAGCTGAGGTGGGCGTGGCCTGCACGTGATGCATCCAACCCATGGACGGGCCAGTTTGATCCTAATTTAGAGGGTAGAAAGTTATGAAATGCTATACATTTTATTACAGACATGGAGCTAGATATAGTAAAACATCTAAAAGTAGAACTGTTACATATAGCTGTATACAGTATGTATCAGAAAACAGTAAATATATTCAGATTTAAATCAAATAATATCTACTATTCAATAGATTAGATCAGAAATGACTTTGTATATGTGTATGGTCTTATTTCTTCACAGCTAATACTTATGGCAGCAGCAAAAGCATTTATAGTTCAGCTTTTAATACTTCAAGGATTTTTGTTTTGTAATCCATAAATCTAAAACATGCTTCTAAATGTTTTTCCATTTTTCATCTGGATCATCAATAATGGATTCAATCACTTTATAGTGGCCCAGCGCCCACAAGATGTTTAAAGGAATCAGCCAGAGTTAAAGTAATAACAATACCCCAAAGGGGTCAATTTCTATAGTTAACTAACTCTAGAGAATTAGATTTACACACACACACCAACAAATTCAATTGTGTATAAGGTTAATCTAACTACTTAGGCTGCTGTGTAATGTGAAAACCACAGCTCAGTCAATTATCCTGTTTTGCCCACCCTGTCCTCCGAGAGAGAGAGAGAGAGAGAGAGAGAGGGAGGGAGGGAGGGAGGGAGGGAGGGAGAGAGAGAGAGAGAGAGAGAGAGAGAGAGAGAGAGAGAGAGAGAGAGAGAGAGAGAGAATGAATGAATGAATTTGTATTTCCCAGATTATTATATTTGACCTAGTTAATGTGGTTGTGTACTGCCAGGACTAGGGAGAGAGGTACACTCTTCAAAAGGAAATCACCTCAGGGTAGAATGAGAAAAAAATGACAAGGCAAAAGCGAAAAGAAAATAATTCTTGGGCATCCTTCCCAGATTCCCTTTTAATGATCTTGGGGACTGCTTTACGCCTGTCTAGGTGTTGAGGTTTCAGTGAGAGTTTACTCAGATGTCTGGTTGGACTTGTTGAGCAAGAAGCAAAATATGAAGGACTGTAATGAGAATGAAATTTGGGCAGCTTTGGATCTGAGCTCTCTTTCACAATCCAACAAGTTTGAAGAAGAGAGGGATCTTTCCTTCTTTCTATCATCAGGGATTTCACTTCTCCACCCCTACTCATCCTCTCCATACTCAGTCTTATCAAAGCAAATACATATATATATATATATATATATATATATATATATATATATATATATATATATATATATATATATATATATATATATATATATATATATATATATATATATATATATATATATATATATATATATATATATATATATATATATATATATATATATATATTGTGAGAGCTTGGCTTTTAATGAAGCTGCTTTGCTGCCAGAAAGCCATAGTAAAGTACATGGATGGATAATCAGGAGCAGCCATAGGACCCAGGGCCAGGGGACAAAAGTGTCCAAATGATGGCTAAAGGCAAAGGTTCCCCTTGCACAAATGTGCTAGTCATTACTGACTCTAGGGGGCGGTGCTCATCTCCATTTCAAAGCCAAAATGCCAACGCTGTCCGAAGACATCTCCGTGGTCATGTGGCCGACATGACTAAATGCCAAAGGTGCACGGAATGCTGTTACCTTCCCACCAAAGGTGGTTCCTATTTTTCTACCTGAATTTTTACATGCTTTATAACTGCTAAATTGGAAGAAGCTGGGACAAGTAACAGGAGCTCACTCTGTTACGCGGCGCTAGGGATTCGAACCGTCAAACTGCCGACCTTTCTGATCGACAAGCTCAATGTCTTAGCCACTGAGCCACTGCGTCCCTACTGATGATGGCTACAATTACTCAATTAAAGGCCTGCTCCTCTTTTTTTATTTTTGTTTTACAATTTTGACCCATCATCATCTTGTCTCTTCTCCTGTCAGCAACTCTTCTGCAGATACAGCATTGTGCTTCCTGGAAATATCAGAGGGTCATTTTGAATAGGAACACACAATAGAATTTTCTCTACAGCAATAGTCAACCTTGGGAATGGCCTTGAAAGGGTAACTGATGGGCTCCTTCCCAGATATTTTTCCACCAGTTTGTTATTTTCAGATCTTCCTCATAACTCCAATCTTACCATGTCTTTTCCCTTCATTCTGGTTTGATATGATGAGCTTTGGACAAGGTGTTATAATTTATTTCAACCTTTCAATAGGAGATCATTTCCAGCTAGAAAACAAGGCCCTCTTCTTGCCATTTCTATTTCCCAATCTACAGCTCCAAATTCTCAGGTTTTCCTTTTCTCAAACATGAGTTATCAAGTATGCTCAAAGTCCCACTAGGTTTATCTGTCATCCAGTCCACATTTACCTTTACTTCTGTAAATCTTTCAGATGTTTACAACCTTCTTTTTCTCTCCTAGCTCTGTTTTGGCTACAATTTCCGCATGAAAAGGAACAATAAGTTTCCTGCTTTGTTTTGTGAATATTTGATTTAGGGGAATGCTCTGACTTTTTTCATAATCAGACAGAAAGATGGGATATAATCTTTTTAAAAGTCAGTTTATTAATAATGATGCCAAACAATTCTATTCATGTGCCAGAGAGGTATCAAAAATATTTTCCCTTATTCATTTACATTCTTGAAGCAGGTTGCACCCTGCTAGTTTACACCTTATTATATTTCCCATGGGACTCCCTAACAGCAGTCAAATGACTGTTGATTACAGATTGTCAACAACTCTAATGTTGCAAAGTATTTATAGGTAAGAAAATAACCTTTGTAGTATTTAACAATGCTGTATGTGCAAGAAAGGGAAAATGCAATGAAGTTGCTTGAGCTCTTTTGTGTTAGCATTGAGAAAAACGAACATTCTTTATCCTAAAGGCATAATTTATTAATCCTATCCATTGAACTATGAATCTGGTTTGTAATGGTATATGGGAATCACTCTGAGGAATGAGGGGATAAGGGGCATTGCCTAGGAATGATCAGAAAAAAAGTGAGAAAAACCCATAACTGCTTAATGGGCACAGAAAGAAACTTAAAAAGGACTCAACCTTACATATCAGAGTGTTAAAAGTGATGGTGAGAGACCTGTATTTTCAGACTTACAAAAATCTGTTCATATGATCTTACAATAAAGCAGAATTAGCTCATGTGGTTGTGCTCCTCCTCTGACTTACCTGGGAGAGCTAAGTTACTATTTATTTGGACTTTGAACTGGCTTTTAATACATTTATTCACCAGAGAGCCCAGAGCAAACTGAGACCATTTTTATTGCTTTGCATTTTAATTTCTCAAACTCAAATCTAGTCTCTCAACAATTAGTAGTTGTCCTAGCTGCAGGTCTCTCTCCAGCTGTCTTTCTCTAGTAACACCTCACCTGCGTCCTGTTGCCTTCCTTTATGTCACTTGTTTATCCCTCTTGCTTGACTAGCTCTGCAAAGCAGAGAAAAGAATGCAGGGTTTTCAAGATCTCAACTGCAGGAAGGGAACCTGGAGCAGAAAATTCCCACCAGTGTGTAAGTGACCCACTACACTGCCTTCAAACCTAAAAGTACTCTAGTAGTTCAATTTATTCAACAGAAACTTTATAGATTAGGATTTGGGGAGCTGAGCTGTAAGAAAATCCACTCAGTTAGTCCATGGGTACTTCCTACACAGGTATAGGAACTCAAGTGCACAATAATATTATGAATTAAGTGCCAAAAAAACCAGAATCATTTAAACTGGGAAAGTATAAAGTTCTCTAAACAAAAAAAAATGGAAGTGCACTTAGAAATCTAATCAAGGTCCTCTTAGGGAAGTAAATCTGACAGAAGAAAAGTTCTTAAATAGAAAGATATGACCATGGGGATCTTCCAATGATCTGTACTGACACTGATGCTTTCTTACCAATTCAGAAGAGATCAGAAATTGGAGATGAATCATGAGTGAACAAATGTATTGGTGATACTAAATTATTTAGAGCAACAAGCATAAAAAGGGTAGCAGTGATGACAGATGTTATTTCATAAACTGAAGCATACTAATATACTGTGTTGGATACTGTCTATCTAAGTATAGCTTCTGGACTATCCTAGATAATCTGGGCAATGTTGATATAAAAAGAAGAAAAAGAAGATGCAGAATGGAAGAATGTACTGGGAATCAGTCTAAAATATTACAATGTAATACAACACAGAGTTTAAGCTCACAACCTTTTGTGCTCACCAAGCCCAGGAAACTATCCTTCACATGCATAGTTCTGTTGTGTTTCCCTCCCACTAATTCGGCAAGTGTTCCATCTCTCAGGCTTGGGGGTCAAACACTACACCCCTCAGACAGGGTCCGCAACTTGGGAGTCCTCCTGGACCCACAGCTGACTTTTGAACACCATTTGTCAGCTGTGACCAGGGGGGCATTTGCCCAGGTTCGCCTGGTGCACCAGTTGCGCCCCTACCTGAACCGGGAGGCTCTCACAACAGTCACTCGTGCCCTTGTGACCTCTAGGCTGGAATACTGCAATGTGCTCTACATGGGGCTGCCCTTGAAGAGTATTCGGCGACTTCAGCTAGTCCAGAATGCGGCCGCGCGAGCGATTGTGGGTGCACCTCGCTTCACCCACATAACACCTATCCTCCGCGAGCTGCACTGGCTACCTGTCAATCTCCGGATACGCTTCAAGGTGCTACTTGTCACCCATAAAGCCCTTCATGGTAGTGGATCTGGGTACTTGAGAGACCGCCTACTGCCAATCACCTCCACGCGACCAATTAGATCCCATAGATTAGGCCTCCTCCGAGTTCCATCTGCCGGTCAATGCCGACTGGCAACTACGCGGAGGAGAGCCTTCTCGGTGGCAGCTCCGACCCTATGGAACGATCTCCCCGTGGAGATTCGTACCCTCACCACCCTCCAGACTTTCCGCACAGCCCTTAAAATCTGGCTATCCCGTCAGGCCTGGGGCTAAAGACTGTAACCCACCCGAATGGTATGAATGTTGTGCTTTTAATTATGTACTGTTTTACGTGTTAAATGTTTGTTCCCCCCCCTTCGAGTTGTAAGCCGCCCTGAGTCCCCCCAGGGAAAAGGGCGGCATATAAATAAACTCTCAATCTCAATCTCAATAGGTGGCTAAAGACGAAAGAGGATGTTTATTCATACAAACTGTTGAAAATCTGCTCAAAAAACGTGGAAGAAGAGCCTTTTGGATATCAAATTCTCCACAAATGTGGAATTGGGTATTATATCCACTTGTAACTCATCCAGGAACAAAATTGCATCTGGAACATGGATGGCTTCCTGAGGACTGGTTGCTATGATCTCCTGTATAGTTTGAGTTTAAAGATCCCTTAATGTCATTTTAAAAGTTTGTGACTTGAGGACTGCACAGATACCAGAGCAGTTCATTGTATATACCCTTTCGCAGTAACAGCAATAGTTCTGCTCCATCTCTTACGCAAAAGGCAGGGACAGTAAAAGTCATTATAATTGGCTCATCTACATAGAGACAAGTCTCTTCAATTAGTACTAAGGACATGTTACCATTCAGTATAAGAAGCCAATTAATAAATCAAGGTGGTGATGGTGGGAAGTAATCTCAAATTCTATAAGACACATTGTAGAGACACATCATTTAACATCATTGAACAGTAATTACATTCTCAAAACAAGGTGATTCAGAAAAATGATGAATCTGTTTTTGTGATTAATCTTGAAGCAGATTCTTCTTCTACAGGACTAGAACAAACTAGAATTATGCTATTCCCTTGACATCCCCCCCCCTTTTTTGCAGCTGTACACAATATACAAATTATGTTGACAAAACTTCCCAACCCTTAATGTGGTATCAAAAAAATAACACAGCTATTTGAAGAAGAAAGTATCATAGAATATCTCTGGCTAATACTCAAATATAATTTGGTTTTCAAAAAACTCATTAATGAATCCATGTGAGTGCCTAGTTTGCACTCCATCCATCCATCCATCCATCCATCCATCCATCCATCCATCCATCCATCCATCCATCTATCTCTAGCTAGTTATCATCTATCTACTTCTCTTCTTACTTATCGTTTAACTACTTCCAAAATGTTGCCTTTAAGGAAGCTGAAACTTGAGATTGTGCATACAAACTTATGTATTCATTTAAATTTAGAGGCCATCTGAATCCAGATTACTCTGTGTGGTTTACAATTTAAAAAGCAGGACCCTCCCTCCAATAAAACAAGAAAAAAGAACCATGCATATTCAGAAAAAAACATACAATGGAACATAAAGGGAATCAATGGGGTCACCTTCTACCTACTCCAAAGCATGGGAGAACAGACTTCCAGAATGTCATCAGGATAAAAGCCATACAGATCTCTGGAAGACGGTGTTCCAGCGGGCAGGCAATGCAACAAAAACAGGCATACTTCCTAGATCCCAATAAATGACATTGTTTATTCAATGAGATCTGGAGGGCAGACATTTACCCAATCTAAGTGGAATGGCAAAAAGTACTGAACACAGGCAATGCCTCAAATAACCAGGCCTGTACCATGGAGAGCTGTATAGGCGGTAATCTGCTCTTGGAAGCAAAGTAGCAACCAATAAAGTATGTGCAGTGGTAGTGACCCATAGGCATAACACAGCATGTCAATCATTGCCTAAATTGCTGCATTTTGGATCACTTGCAGTCTCTAAAGGCAGTCTCGCATACAGCACACTTGCAAGATGTCCAGAGCATGAATGATTATCTGGATGGTCTCCTGATCTGGAGATCGGTGCAGTTGGTTCAGCCAGTTTGCACCTATTCGGGAGAACTGGTTATTAACTTTCTAAGCAATTCGGAGAACCGGTTGTTGGAAGAAATTGATTTTGTTACAGGGCTAATCCTGTAAGGAAGGCAGAAAGGAAACATTCTGGTGTTGTTTCTAGCATAATCTTTATTGCCTTGCTTACAGAAATTGCTTCTCTGGTTAATCTTTATTACATTGTAACAGCTAAGACGAAGTACCCATTGATTTGAGTGACATTGAGTTGGCCATGCCCCCATAGTCACATGACCACCAAGCGGTTGAGCTGCTGCTGGACTCAGAGAGCAAGGAACCATATGAGTCTGCCCTGGATGATGTGCAAGACCCTGGGCAAGGTTCAGACTCAGAACAGGGACCAGAGTGGCTGGTTGGCCACCAGGAGGAGCCTGAGGCATGGAGCAGTGGGGAGAATCAAAGGCAGTTTGTCCCTGATGCTAGATTGAGAAGGACTGAGAAACGGAAGCAGCAACTCCGTAGGCAGACTCACATAAGATGATTAAGCACAGGTGGTTGTTGATTGGCCCCTCCCAAGAGAGATTATAGGTGAGGCTTTGGGAGGGGACATTTGCAGGAAACAACCGTTCAAATTAGTAGTTAAGAAAATCTATCTGTGTATTCTAATCGTGTCTGTTCGTTTGGACTATCTGCATTGCTTCGTTTGAACTATCTGGGTTGCTGCAGAGCTACTCTATTGAACGTGAGTTGCCTGGGCCCTCAGCCAAAGGATCTGTTATCTCAGTAATTGAACAGTGGCAAACAGCCAAGCCTGTGTTCTGGTTTATTCACAGGCCAGGGGGTCAGAACACACACACACACACACACACACACACACACACACACACATTTATTTATTTATTTTAGGGAGAGGAAGTGGGAATTGTCAAAGACCTCACATGTAGAAGAGATCTGGTTAACATCAGCAGTACTAAATGCATTATTTTGAAGTATCACAATGTTTTTTTCAAGAAGGACTTGTTGTTTAAGAAAAATATAATACAAGGATCAGGAATCATTTCAGTACTTTGAGTTTGGCTTGTCCTTCGTTTAATGGTTGGGCTGGGCCATTGAACCACCTGTTTTTAATATTCCCTTGTTTAACTATGAATAGTACCTTTATAAGGCAGAGTAAATATCTTTTCTGAGGAGTCTTATCATTCCACTCTCTCTCTCTCACACACACACACACGTTACCATACCAAGTAACCAATATGGCTCTAACCAATGGATAATTGGTAAATACATTCCAATCTAACTTTTCTATCATCTTCTGTATCTGTTTGTATTGTATACTATACATGCCTTTTTCCCATTTCAATCAAAGAATCTAAAACACATACAAGCTATTCATCTGGTCTGGTGTTTCTCTAGTTAGAGACCAAATATAAAATCCTGTGTAGAAGCTTATTTTGTTCTACAGCTTATTCTCAGGAAAAGAACCAGAGTCTACATATAGTACATAAACACATTTTCTGCTTCTGCATTACTTCTCTATTCCCCACATGCCCCCGTTGTTTCAAATTGATTGAGGAGAACAATTGAACATTGGTGACATTCAATTTTTTTACTACTGGTTCTGTGGGTGTGGCTTGTTGGGCGTAACAGGGGAAGGATACTGCAAAATCTCCATTCCCACCCCATATTGAGGCCAGCCAGAGATGGTATTTGCTGGTTCTCCAAACTACTCAAAATTTCCACTACCGGTTCTCCATAAGCTGATGAATTTCAACCCTGCATCTGAGGTTTTCAAGGTAGTAACTGTTGCATATTCAATATGCAAATACCAGCTGCGACCTGATTGGTTGGTCGTTTTGACAGTTGGTCTGAGTGCTAGTATAAATACCCTGACAGTTGCAGGGAACGTTGGAATCGCTTGTCACCTGTGTTATAATAAAGATCTGTCTTGCACATGGCTCCTGCGTGTCAATTCCCTCACAACAACAACCCACACGTTACAATAGTAACTACACTCCACTGAAAAGGATCTAGATGTTGGGAAGCTGCCAGCTACGCTGGAAGAAGGGGTCAAATGATGAGCCTGCTTAGAATCGTTGTGCAGCTGCAAGCAACATAAATTTGACTTCCCTCAAAATTCATGAAGCCTTATCTGGTCATCCCCAGGAGAAGGTAAGCAGTCTGGGAATATTCTTGTAACTTAGGTAGAAGACAACAAAGTAGTTTTCTTTAGCTATTTACAAATGGCTCTGGTTGCTTGCACCTGATAAGATGGGCACAATTAATACAATCCAATGTATCGATGCAAAAGGTGGAGGAAAATAATTAGGATGCCAAACTTATGAAAGTGGCAAGCTGAAGCTATAGGAAGTTTGAAAGAAGCAACCAGCTCAATACATTTATTGGTAGCCACTGAGCAATTCCTTGTTTTAGAGACACCATTATGAAAAACACATCAATGAAGCAGGGGCACATGTTCTCACATTTTTTCCCAGTTATGTGCCGTGTGCATTTGAAGCCTTAAAACAGCAGGTGCATGAAGCCCCATTTTTACCTCACACATTTAAAACCATAACTCTTACAGTAAATGTTTAAACAACAGCTGAGTAAAATTCAAATAGCTTGAAATAGCTATGCCATACATTTCTTTTGAGCAGGAACATAGCAGGTAGGGCATAAATAGGTGAAAATATAGAAGGCAAAGTCCATAAATACATGTCTGTCCTGAAGCTACTTTGGTTTCTTTGTTTGTTTTTTAAAAGGCAAAAAATATTTTTAGCCATGCTTAATAAAAAATCTGATCTTTCTTTGAAATATAGCAGTTTTAAAATCTAGGTCAATCCATTATGCAAACAGGTTTGTTATCTACTAAGCAATAATATTAAATGCTTGGATGTATTTAACCTTTGATATTTGCACTAAAGATCCGCAAAGGCTGGGGGCAGAGACTGCTTTACACAATGGCATTATTAACAACTACATTAATTTGTGGTGCTTCAGATATACAAGACTTGTATATATTTTTAATTCTCGTGTTTGGTACTAAATTCAAACCCTAACAACACAGATTTGGGGCTAATTTCCTCAGTATCATCTAAAGCGGTGATGGCGAAGCTATGGTACACGTACCACAGGTGGCATGAGGAGCCCTCTCTGCAGGTAGGCAAGCTAGCCCCAGCTCAGTTCCACTGCGCATGCGCTCGTACGTCCCGCCAGCCAGCTGATTTTCAGGTCTCTGACGTGTATGTGTGGGGGGGTGGAGCACATGTGAGAAATGTGCACACATTCATAGGGGGGATTGTGCACAAAAGCACGGGGGTTGGAGGGAGCACCGGGGGATGCGGCATGTCCCCCCATTCCATTTTTGGTCCCAGGAAGCTTAAGGGTGGCCTGCTAGGCCCAAAATGGGCTGGGGGGGTCACGTGCACCTGTTGGATGGGGCAGGGGAAGCATGGGAGTCACACGTACATGCACAGGGGTGCAGGACACATGGGGGTTGTGAACACATTGCATTATGGGTGTGAGCATGCACACATGCACTATCAGCACACGATGACAAATAAGTTAGGCATCTATAGCGTGATTTTCACTAAATGCGTTGATAGCATTTTTCCATTGATAATTGTTAAAATAGAGGCTAGCAGATGATCTTATTTGAGATTTATGTTTATTTAAATACTAGCTGATAGGCAATGCATCCCCAGGTGATGAACAGAATACATTTAAATATTAAAAGAGAATGTGATATAACTGCATAAAAGTAAAGTGCATAATGTAACAGTAGTATTTCAGCAGTCAATGTAAATGAAAAATAAGCACAGGAAAGTAAATTGCCTTGAGTTCCATCTTAGAAATTCTCTGAAATATGTTCGAGAGGTGCGTTTAACACTTCAGATTAGGTATTCTAACAATCCTCTTAATGTTTTACTTAATGTCTTAATGTCTCCAAATTTCATACTACATGCATTCTGCAGGTGATATATGTATTATAAAGGGAAAAATTAAAGTGTTCTAGATAGCAGATTTCATTTCAATATTTTGGGAGAAAGGCTATACCTCAGTGGCAGAATATACACTTTGCCCATAGATTTAAAGTTTGGTTGTGAAGATGTCTTTTTTTGGGACAACTATAGAGAAAGCCAATGCATTATAATCTTGAATTTGATGAACTAATAATCAAGATCAGGGGTGTCAAACTTGATTTCATTGAGGGCCACATCAGGGTTGTGTTTGACCTCGGGGGGGGGGAGGGACGGTGTGGCCAGGGTGGATGTGGCCAGTTCAGCATCACTCATGTCTAGGTGGCTGAGTGCTCTGCCAGTGAAAACAGAGCTCAGGAGGTCCATGCACGGGCCCCCCAAGCTGTTTTTGCTGGCAGAGGCACTGCAAGTTGGCCGTTCGCCATTTCCAGGGTGGCCCCATGGGCCAGATCTAAGCACCTCATGGGCCGAATCTGGCCCATCGGCCTCGAGTTTGACACCCCTGATTTAGATTGTTACAAATTTCTTCCACATGCATCCTTATTTTATGACTAAAATGCCATTACATGGAAATAAAAGTCATATTGTTCTTTATAATGGAACATTAACAAACTTTTGCAGCCTTGATACATTTGCTTAAAAGAGGTTTTGGTTTTCATTTACAAACTTTCATTATATTATCCTCCAAGTAGCAACCCATTAACCAAAAGGTCCATAATTATTTGGAGACGATGGGGAGTGTCAAGTATCACAAATTGGTTTGCAGAAAACGTAGCCAGAAAACACTATTCCAGAAGATGCAAGAGAAGAAATCTTAGCCACCTTTTTTAGTCTCAGCAACCCATTGATTAAAAAAAAAATTTTTGGGAATGCCTCAGATGAATGATGTTTGAGACATGCATACTATTTGGCAGCAAGCTAGATTCCTGAAATTATTAAGCCTATTAGCAGAAATAACAACAATAATATTCAAAATCCATTTGTGGACAATTTCATGTGATAAGCTTGACAGTATTTGCTGCCATTTGTCATCATCCAGATTTTTAAAGCTAGGCAAGATAGGGAAAGTTTTAAGCATATTTTGGAAGAAGTGGAACACAAAGTGGACAAGATCCTTATGATGGTGAGTTTGGCCACCAGTCAATTAAGTATATAGCTCTCATGGTTGGTGAAAGCCTTCTGGGAGAACCTATGGTGGGGTTCTAGTGGTGGTTAATTCTTCCTTGAGGGAGGCATTCATTGCTCATCTTCTAAGAAGGCATTTGTTCCTCCCCATTCCAAGAAACCATGACTAAACCCAACTATACTGAGTAATTTTCTCTCCATATCTTCCTGTTTTAGGGAAGTTTGTGGAGAAGGTGATCATGCAACAGGTTTGGAGAGAGTCTGGATGAATTGGATTATTTAAACTGTTTCAGTTGGGTTTCAGGCTTGAGACTGATTGGTTGGTCTTTTGGATGATGTCTTACATGAGCTGGATGCAAGTAATGCATTCATCCTTCTCAGGCATAAACAACCAAATCCATATGTGCAGAGTTCAAGCTATTTTGTTCTGCCTATAATACAGGAATCTCCCCAGACTGGCAGTCTTTTCCTGGAAATAGTTAAGGCTCCAAGGAATTTGGTTTGTAGGTCAGTCCTAGACCCTTTGTGGTTGTGCAATGCCTCCAGACTAACTCCATGGTTCAGCCCTCCTCTCTCCCACATTGGGTGTTTTCCGACAATCCCAAGAAACCATATCCTTCTGGACCAGTTTTGAGAATTGGGGGTTGGCGGCACTGCTTCTGCTGGTTCTCCTCCTTCCTCTGGCATTGGTGTTGATCAGGAAGGTCCTATCTTCAGCCTCTGCATTGTGAGGTTCCTTAGGGTTTTGGTACTTTATCCGGTACTGTTTAACCTCTATATGAAACAGCTGGGTCAGGTCATACATTGCCATGAGGTGAGACATCTTCAGTATGTTGTTATCCAGGTTTGTAACTCTTATCCTTGGCAAATTAAGCAGTGCTGTTGGGGTCCTGTTCTGGTGTCTCAAGGCAGTAGGGTTCTGAATAGGGAACAACTAGCTTTGACTCAACCCTAGCAAGACGCAGCAACTTTGTTTCTGAATGGGGTGGAATTCTTGAAAAACATGTGGAAGTTGCAGTTGGTATAGAATTTGACAACATGGGCAATCATGTGTATTCCTCAATCAGTACACATTATACCTCTGTTCTGCAATCCGTATTGGCTGACAGTATTTTCTTCAAGATGCTCGTTTTGACTTATATGACTCCATATACATGATTCTGGTTTGAATGATTGCCTCTTCCCATCTCATTAGGACCAGCAGAAGAAATACATTATGGATGCCATCTATGAAAAAGTGTCATCTGGCAGGACCTAAGAAGAGACCCTTTTCTGGCATGGCCACAACCCGCTAAGGGTATAAAAGATATGGCTCTGCTGCTTTGTCTAATGTCTGGCAATAGTGAGGAATTTTTGCAATGACTAAGTCATGTAAAATGAAATCTGCCACTGCTTTTAATTCTGTTTTTAAAATTGCATATAGTTTTTATATGTTTATATATATTTGTTTTTAATTATTTTTATTGGATTGTTTTTACCCGTTTTGAGTCACAGTCACTTGGGTAAAATAGGCAGAAATGTAACTCAAGAAATAATATTAATTATTCATTCTTGAACATAAATGCCACACTGTATGCAAAAACTTTTGAGAGGATTCAATTTTAAAATCCTTGTACAATCAAATTATCTCAACTTGAAAACACAATGCAACTAAAAATCCAGAAAATATAGCTTTGCAAAGATTCCTTTATTGTTGTTAACAAAGGAGATCACAGAATAACAAATATTGATAAAATCTTGGGTGAAGTAACATCAAAGTTACAGTGCCTATTGGTGTTACTTTTCAAATGAAAGCCACAGTAATAAAGGGATCAGCAATCATTCACTATCAAAGTGTCATAAAATAATAGCCAAACTTCCAATTTTCAAGTAACAAAAACAATTCAATGGTAGAACAACACCAAATTTCCCAAGCAAGATCTTGCCAATAGTTCCATATTTATCACTAAATTTGAAATATTGAAATATTTTAAGCTATGTGGGGATATGGCATAGTTACCTATTCAACTATTTAACAAATATGGTAGAGTACAAGCAGATTATTATTCTGCACAATAAATTTGAAAACTATTTACCTCAACACAAAACAAACTTGCTGAAGTCAATGGCCAGATTTTGTATTGTAATTAAGAGTCTAAAACTTTCACAGGTCATTGCATCGTGACAAAAAACTAGGATGAAATGGAAGGGATGTTGCAAAAGTGTAAGAGCCCAGAAATTGAACTCTGTTTCATTTTTGTCTGAACAATAGAGTCCGAGTTTTGAGTTGATTCAAACGGCTATGAAGAATCTTTCTGAATTCTCATTCAGGCATACAAATATGCAATCTATAAAGAAATATGATATGAATACACATAAGCAAGTTATGCTTATTCCAGTTCATTCAAACCTACAGAACAAAGTTAGTGATTTTCTTAAGAGAATTTAACATATTTTATGAAATTGTCTTTTAAAAATGTTTACAGATTCCTGAGCCTCAAGACATTTCTGCCATTTCCTAGTCAATGTTTTAAAGATGGAAAATCTATTTTTTCTTAATTTTGAAAGAAAGAAAGAAAGAAAGAAAGAAAGAAAGCAGGAAGGAAGGAAGGAAGGAAGGAAGGAAGGAAGGAAGGAAGGAAGGAAGGAAGGAGACACATCCTTATAGATAGAAATCTTAAAATACTGCAGAAAACTTATATAAGAGCATTATTTTATGATCAGAAGAAAATATATGTAGGGAGGAATTGCGTGGATTTTTAAAGCTTTTCAAAAAAGAAAAACCAAAAAGCTTCTCTAAAAAATAAAGGCCACATGATTAATTAGTATCATTATGTTTTCAGAAAGGTTTATTCCATCTATTTTACTCATGTTACAGAGTGCAGAATGAAGCAAATCTGATCTAGTTTCCTAAAATCTTTTCACAGCTAGTTAGAAATAGTGGAAGAGCCCTTTTGTTGTTACTCACAAAGATAAATCCCTTCAAAGATTTGCATTTCACCTGCAAATTCTCCTTCACACTACTCTTTTCCACAATCTGTAAGTACTCTGTAGTTTCTCTTTTACTTTGCATATTATACAGTATAACTTAACATATTATATAAGAGCACTTCAGTCCCACAATGTAGGATTTGAACTTATGTGAACATTTATGATGGCTCCAGAACATTTCAGAGGCTTACAAAAATACATTCAACTAAAGATTTATGAAAGGGGTTTTTTGTCTCTTAGTTCTCAGACTTTTTAAGAAAACAAGGTAAGGAAACCAAATAGTTCCCAAAATAGAAAAAATGCCCCCCCCCCTTTTTAAGGGAGTAACCCCAGAGAAGTGTGGGTATGTCCTTTAACCTGTTACAAACAAGAAGATTACTCTGGATTCCAGAACAGCTTTCTCATGAGGAAGTGCTCATCTTATCCTCCCAGCTATGAAAAATGGGATTTTCCTGCATTGATTGTTCTCATTCTGAAAAAAAGAATGTATTTTTCAGAAATACAGTGAAACCTGAATTTAGTGGATACCTGTTTAATAGACTTCAGGTGTAGTGAGTCAATTTCTCTCTACATTTTCTCCCAATTAATGGAGAAGAATTTTCCATCCAAGATAATCAAAAGGAGGCCTGTAATTTTCAACAAGTATTACATCATTTTTGGCAGTGTACATTATTTGTTCAGATAGCTAAATCACCTGGAATGATATAATTAGAAGTTTCATGGGCATTCAGAAGGAGCAAAGTCCATTCTGCAAACTGCACTGTTAGATCAAGGTTTCACTGAGTTTCAAAAACACGCATATTTAAGAGTTCTGCACATGAAGTTGCATACTTTACATTTTTATAAGTATTAAAGATCTACCATTTATTAGTCAGTCTTATAAATAATGCTAAGCAGAAAGAAAATTGTATCAGGGTATTCTTCAGTTTATAAAAGCAAACATCGAACAAAGTCTAAAGTGCAGACTATAAGTCATGATAATAAAGACAAAGGTGCAGCCAGATTTGCATCTATGTATACAGTTACTATTGAACCCTACAAAAATTTAGCCAGTTTACTATATAAAAACTGCCACGTACTTCTTATCACAGTACATCTTCCGGCCACTTGGTTTGTAAGTTTTGCTGAAAAGTCCAGCAGTCGTAAGCAACAAATTAAATGACCCAGTTTCACAAATGTAAGATAATACTGCAAAAAATGAGAGAAAGTCACACAATGTTGATTCCTCCTCCAGAAAATGCAAGTGTCCTCTTGTTGCAAGATGTTGAATTGTTGCTGCTGATCTGACTGCTTTTCACAAGTGATGTCTTCATTTCAATTTCACATGCAACTATGGCTGCATTCAATTCCATTTGAGCTCGGTGGACAACATAGAACATGAGGCCTATACTTATTACAATCTGTGAATGAAGCAGATACAATTGTCTTACTTAATATTTTCAGCTGCAAACATGGACATAAAAATATTTAAAGTACATGAAGAAAGTGGCTTTTTAAAGTGGCTTTTTTTTGCAGTTGAATTGTCATGTGCCCACAAATTACCAAGCAAGATTGAGAGTCAAAACACAGGTAGTTCTTGACTTACAACAGCTCATTTAGTGATCATTCAAAGTTATAACGCCACTGAAAAATGTTAATTATGACCATTTTTCACATTTACAACTTTTGTGGTATCCTCATAGTAACGTGATCAAAATTCAGACGCTTGGCAATTGACTTATATTTATGAGTTTGTCAAGCTTGTGTTTAATTAAACTATCTGTGTTCTTTTCTTGCCTTCTTCCAGAAACTCCTTTTCAATTAAGGGGTGGGTGGGATGCCAGTCAACCATGAAGTTGGCCTGGCTGAAGCTATTTTGAGACTTCAGTACTGAAGGACTGAAGAAGAGGGATAGGGAGGGGGGCATAGAGATAGTTCGGGTGTTGTAGTCAAAATACTTTGTCTTGGGAACCAAGGAATTCCTGCAAGCACTCGGAAGGAAGGGACTCGAGTCACCTAGCAACTGGACAGTATCCTGATTGGACCTTGTGACTAATTGTTTTGAAAAAAGCTGCGGGAATTCAGAATTGGTTTTCACAATCCTGCACCAATATGACATATCCAATAAACCTATTCTTTGAGGATATTGGCTGCCTCAGAATTTTCTTTGCTATGAGTATGTTACTTGGAACCCTGACACAGTTGCAGTGTCCTAGGGTCATGTGATTCCCCTTTTGTGACCTTTTGACAAGCAAAGTCAATGGGAAATCCAGATTCATTTAGCAACTGTGCTACTAACCTAACAACTGCATTGATTCACAACAACTGTGGCAAGAAAAGTCGTAAAATGAGACAAAACTCATTTAACATATGTAGAAATTGTAGTCATCAGTTGAGGACTACCTGTACCAATATTGAAGACTGCTCTTGCAAACAGATGACAAAGGGTATGCAATTAATTATGTCTTTGATATAGATAAATGACCAACCTTTATCAACACTCTAAGAATAGTTTAAGCTAATTAAACAAGTAATTTTAATTTAGATGAAAAGATACACACACAGAGAGAGACACACACACGTCTAGTTTAATGTAACAAAATTAACATCTAGATAAGATGTGATATAGAAAAGAAAAACTGTAAATGACTGTATACTACTGATGGTTTGAATTTCATTTTTGCCATTAACTTACTAGGCAATTTAGGCTTAAACAAATAAGCAAACAAAACAAAAAAACTTCAGATCTAAAGAGTGATTTTGGCATCTGTACAGCTCTCAAATACTAAAACATTAATGCCATTTCAAAAGACATACTGTATCTCAGTACAGAATACAAATACAATTTGTTTCAACAGAGTAATGTTATCTTTTCACAGAAGCCATATATTGATTTAACTTGGGAAAATTATTTAGAAAGACATACGCACATCACGCTGAACTACCTGGTGTTCCTGTGTCATTCACAATGCCACACATATTAATATTTCAGTACTCTATGCCAAAAATTCAGATAAAATATCTATTATGTTATATATTCAAAAGCAAGTAACATATTTTTTGCCAACCTGGCATGGGCTGAGATTATGTAATTTGCAATTTGGAGGATGCCAGTTTGGAAAGTCTAGTTAATGAAGACTATGCATTTTGCATACAAATATTTTCTGTCAATCTCAGATTTTTACCCCACTGCGAAGTTTCCCTGAAGTTTCGCATCCTTCACCAAACCTAAGCACTGCCAAGGATCACATAGAAAATGACTTTAAAAAGCCAGTAAAGGAAGACCTTAATGATATTCAAATTAACAATGGCCTACAAAAATATCAGTTACAATCTAAATTCAAATTTATGACAATCATCCTGCCCCTCCAATCACATGAATGCAACTTGGGCACTTAGCAATAGACTCACATTTCCAATTAGCTGCAGTGTCCCGCGATGTTATTCAATTTGCTATGGGTTAAATTGGAATCGCACTTATAACTGAGTGACTCGACTTATGATCGCATAACTTGACTTATGACCAAAATAAGAATAGTCATAAAATTGGCCAGATCATGTGATGACTCAACCTATAAATTTAAAATGGAAATTGTGGTCCCAATTATAGTTATGTCAAGGACTACCTGAAACATGGAATCAGTGGTGGGTTTCTGCTGGTTCGCACCGGATCGGGAGAACCGGATGGTGAAATGGACCTGGAAGTAACTTCCAGAACGCCTGCCCCAGCCCTGTCGCGCTCCACGCTCACCCCCGCCTGCTGGAGAGGTCCAGCAGCATAATCCACCAGACACCTGTCTTGCCTCCTCCAATCTCCTCCAATCTCCGAAAGTTCTTTCCCCAGCGTGTGATAGATTTCTACTGGATTCCCCTCTGTCTTTCCTCCTCCGATCTCCCTAATTTCGGCCCTTAATCCTCCAGTTGTCTATTTTGGGGAGGTTTTCCCCTCTCTTCCCCCCACCTTTTCATAAGAGTTCCAAAAATTTTTGCCACATGGCTTGGGGGTGATGGTCATGTGACTGAGTGTGCATGAGTGATGTCAAGTTGGCCATACCTGCCTGGTCACATGATTGCCAAGCCACGCCCACAAAATAGGCCACACCCACAGAATAGATTCAAAAAATTTTTGAAATCCTCCACTGCATGGAATGTAATAGGAAACTGCTGCCAACATTTTATTATGTATTCCTTCTTACAGTTTTACCTATACTTATAAAAGATTTGTCCAACTTATAAAAAATGTAAGTTATTGTCATACATAGTTTTGCCATATATGCTAACACTAAGAAAATATTGATTTAAAAGCTTTGGCAAAATAAATAAAAATCCTAGTATTGTAATTTTGGGTTTGAGGAAAATGGCAAACTCCAACTATTATCTATTACTGTTAACAAATATGAGAGGGAGCTACTTCTTTAACTGCTGAACCATTGCATTTGGTTCCAAAGCAAATATCTGAAAATCTTGCTTCAGAAGCTTGCTTCAATTAAAGCATTATTTAAATACAATGGCTTCTAGAATGGACTGAATAGGTTTTTTTCCTCCCCAGACATGAGCATTTCAATCAAAATTTAGGAATTAGGCTTTCTGTTAGGCAGGATATTCAGATGGACTGAGGAACTTCTATTGGTGGAAGGATCCAAATGAGTATGTTTAACAACACCTATAATGAAGGAGTACATTCCACACAATGCTATGGATATTAGATACAATAGCAGAGTTGTAAGGGACCTTGGAGGTCTTCTAGTCCAATCCCCTGCCTAGGCAGGAAACCCTATACCATTTCAGACAAATAGCTATCCAACATCTTCTTAAAGACTTCCAGTGTTGGGGCGCAAGCTGATTAATTGTTCTAACTGTCAGGAAATGTCTCCTCAGTTCTAAGTTGCTTCTCTCCTTGATTAGTTTCCACCCATTGCTTCTTGTTCTACACTCAGGTGCCTTGGAGAATAGTTTGACTCCCTCTTCTTTGTGGCAACCCCTGAGATACTGGAAATAACTTCTTACTAAGAGTAGGCAATATGCTAGATATTTGGTATTTCAATTTCCATCAATATAGTCAAGATCAGAGACTATGGAAGTCCCAGCCCCAAATAGCAAGAGGGTACCACACAGATGCACCGATTTATAAAAGTTAACCTAAAATGCTATGAGAATAAATTGCTGAGTGAAGTCAAAACAATTTACCTGTAAAATAAAAATGAAATAACCACTAAAACTTTGTTCTGCAATAACATCTTCCATAGTGCGCAAGGTAGTTCCCAGGTAGGAGTTTAAAAGTTGAGTTGGAAGTAATCCAATGGAAGAAGCCATCAGGTAGTTTGGTAGTGAAAGATCTGTGATCTAAACAAAAGGAATACATATCATTAGACAAGCAAGTCTGATCAGTTTTTCACTCCTGCGGAAATGACAGCAATTTAACAACCCCACATTTCAAGACAGACAAAAGAAAGGAGGGGGGAAGTATCTGACTACTTAAACACAATTTGTCCAGAAAGATAAAGAAAGATAAAGAACAGTTTGCCAAAGCTATATAGAAGTTTCAAGCTGGAGCATATCCTGGATAACAAAGCAGGAAAAGATACCTTTAGAAAGATTTTTCATTCATATGCCTTTGTACATGCCAGCCCAGAAAGAAGCATCATGGCAACTTACTCAGAATCGATTTTTTTAAGCTGCAGCTTTAAAGAATTCTTTCCTCTATTCTGGTACATTTGGGGGGGGGGGGGCATATAAAGTTTATATTCACATCTTTATTTTGATCTGCTGCCTCTTCTTTAATGCTGAGGCCACTCTATCATATTGTTTTGCAACTTTTTGATTGTGGGGTTATTTATTATGAGATTGTACCATTTTATGACACTTGATACATTTTATTTTTTGCATGTGATTATTAAATTGAAATAGAAACTGCTGTGGTTGCTTTTGCTGGAGCAAATGCTTAAGCCTGCAGGGTATTCAAAAAGGTATTTGTGAAGTGAGCAAGAGTTTGATAGTGCTGTGCATTTCTTCCCATAAGCTTGTTTGCTCTGCGTCAGAGACAGTACAGCATCCATTCTCACGCTACATCTCTCTTTGACTGCTACTGTTGAAAATCAAGAGTGTAATCTAGGAAACTACCAATTTAAATCGTACAGTAGGTCTAAAGTTATTTTTTTAATTCCTTAAAACTTCAGTTTTCCTTAAAACATAGGAAAATTTAATAAAATAGGTTCACACCATATTTATCATTACTCACTAACTATTCAAATGGTAAGTACATTTCCTGACAAACTATCCAACCCAGCTACATGCAGTAAGAGCTAAAAATCATTTTTTTAAATCCATGTTTTTCTAAATAACTTTTTTCACTTCATTATATATAAGTTTTATAGATTAGATTGCTATAATTTAGTGATTTTATTTATGTGAGGTAAATATTATTTTGTAATGATTTTAGGAGATAATAAGGATCCTGAAGTCCCACTTATTTTGGCTTCAAATTTAATTGTAACGGCTAAAGAAAGCTTGAAATTTTAAGGCTCATATTTAGTAACTGGTTATATGAAGTTAGTCCACTTAATGCAGGAGTACTAATTATCTGGGTAGATTTGCAAAGATTTTTTTTTTGAAGATTATTGTATTTGGCCAGATTTTGATGTGGGCTTGTCTACTGCTGTCTTTTTACTTAGAGTTTGGCATATCTGCTTTCGATAGACATAAAATATATAGTTCTATCAGGCTAAAGGTCTTGTGAGCTTTGTTTTTCTATCTTTCAAACTAACAAAAATAAATGATAACAAGTTTTGTAATTTATAGTTCTATATATAACACATTAATAACATGCTTAAAGACAACTCATTTCATAAATGTAAGCAGCATAAGTTATACTTTTACATTTAATTACAGTTATACTTTTACATTTAATAAATGTAAATAATAAAGCCTTTCTGAAGATCACACATGAACCAGCTGTCTAACTGCTCCTTTATGACTATGGGGAATACTATTGTTAAATATATGAAAACTCCTTGACTATCTTAATTCTGTACTGTTTGAAGTTTACAATTAATTCTTTTAAAATATTTTTCCAACATCCTTTAATGTGGTGCATATAACTATGAATTGAATTCTGCAATAGAATGCAGAATTTCCTGCTTAAATCTTGCACCAATTGTTTCATTACAACCCTATCATACAGATTACAGACAATAACTCCCTTTTTATGATTTTGTAATCCCTTAAAGCAGGGCAGAGTTGGGTGACTCAATGGAGCTGAGCGTTTACTGGCCCGATGCCCTTCCTGATACCATACAGAGTTCGCAGTAGATTGTTTTTTTGCGCCCCACAGACAATATTACCTTCAATTATCTATTATACGCAATAAGATTTTATAAAACATTTTCAAGCCTAACATAATATTAGATTACCCCTTGATATTTTAGATACATGCAGAGAAAAACTGGAGTTGTCAATGGACGTTTGATGGATGTGGAAAAATCCTTGATATGCCAATTTAAATTCTGGTGCAACATTCCTTGATATGCAATATTTTAATCCTTCAGCAAGCTAATTATAACTGGAATTATTTACTCACACATCGAGATATCCTGAGGAAGTTGAATAAAAGATGCCCTTGGCTTGGGTTGAGAAACATGGATTGGCCCAAGGTCACCCAGCTGGCTTGGTGGGAAAATTGTTTCAATTACCTGAAAATAATTGCCCATGGCAATATACCTTTTTTTTAGTTTGAATTTTATCAATTTTTAAATTTTAGTTTACTATTAAAAGAAGTTTAAAATCCTAAAGATCCTAAAGGTGCTTTTTCAAGAGGCAACTGGCCTGAAAACACCTTTCAGACCACCATGATCTGGATGACTGAGAAGCTCCATAGACAAAATCCTAAAGGGCTCATAGGAAAAGATTATTACTGTAAATTAGTATTACTGAAGGATGGATCTATGTAAGTCAATATTCCCATTTAGGAATATTTAGGGAGAGCACCAAATAAAGTGTTTCCTGGAAAAAGATGAGTGACAATGTGCTTGTGGCAAGCCATTATTTCAAGGAACAGAAAGTGAGACAAAGGGTGTCAAGACTCAGATGACTTCTGGGAAAGGAGGTTTGAGTTTGAGATCTCCACTGTACGTAATTGTTAATTGAGAACTGAATTAAATTTGTTTAAATCTGAATTACTGCAAAAGGGATTTGGGACTGTCTAAAAATTAAGATCAGTGGGACATTTAATTAAAACAACTTTTTATTGAAAACTTTTTGTTCCAGATGCATTTCAAAATCCTGAATACCATCATTGAAATGTGTTTTCAGTTATTTTAAAGTACTTTGGAATAAAGTAATGGAATCTCCTATATTCATAAATCAATGAATAAGAGTCTTAAAGAACATTAAATATGTTACCTATAACTTTAGGATCAGACTCATTCAACTTTTGTCATTTTTATTGGATACTTCAAAGAATGCATTAAAAGAATGTTTGTCTACTTTGAACTGGTTATACAAAATGACAGACACATTTATGCTTAGATGTATATTCTATTATTGTTCTAATTTTGGTGGAGTGTCTTTTAGGTGTTAATGGGGCTTTGAGGAAAGATGTTTAAGGCATGAATATGATTTGAATCATATATCAATATTTTGAAACATACTAGTATTGAGAGAACTACAGATTTACCAGGATTATTCCTTTACAATAGAAATACATTATATGTATGAAATGCTACCCTCAATTACAATCTTGGACTGATGACTTACATTCACTCTGTTTATGAACTGGCCTTCTACTGTTGTAATGGAAAGATTGATCAATATTATTGCATCTGCTCAAGATTTAATACTTACTTTATTTTTTTTTAAATATAAACTACCTTTTTCTTTCACTTTATTTTTCTTTTTTATATCTTTTTTTCTCTATTTGTGTACACTAAGCCAAAAAAAAGAAATGAAAATATATTTTGCATATTAATTGCACTACAGGCATAAAAACAGGTATAGCCTTCAATATGCTTCTACAGTTTCCCAAATAAAATCTTTTTAGATGTCTTCTGGTAACAAACAACCGACGCTTCCCAATCAATCATAAAATGTAAATTATTTCAAGGACCAAACACAAGTATTAAATATATATTCATCCTTTGCCTTGAGTGCAGGAAAATACAGAGGTGTTATGTTACAGGCCAAAACCAACTATTCATTTTAGAAAAATAAAAAATGTACCAAATTAACCTTCATAAGATATAGAACCAGCACAAAATTGGCTTTCATATTTTAAGCACAATTTCTTGTAAGTAGAGGAAATACAAGGTGATTCTTATGTTAAAATAACTCCTACATCATAATTGTTTTGGAAGCTCCTTTGTGATGAATCAAGTTATGTCAAATTTAAAAGCCATATACTGTCTTCTAAACACTGAAATAAGTAGGATAATAGTCTACCAATATCTAAACATGTATTGCTCTCGTTGGTTAGGAAAGGTATGCTAGGAGTTGTAAAAATGTTAAAAACCACAGCTTTCTGATAATCAGAAGCAGATAACTGATAGCAAGAAAGCATAATTTAACCTGTTTTCTGCCTGTGTTTCCTTCTGAATAGCACAGCTTTATTTATTTTTTCTAGATGCAAGAATATATAGCAAAGTCTTCTGTCCCCAGGGAGTAAATTGCTGTACACTACACAGGAAATGCTATATGACAGAGATTTGAGACAAGAAAAACAACTAAATATCGCTCTCCTCTTGTTTCTCAGTGTCAAGTTACATTCAAGGAAGCTTTCCCATTGTGGGTTATTATTACATGCATCTGCAGGGAATATCTGATATTGATCATATATATTGATCAATATTAATATCTGATATATTTATTTTCTTTGAACAATCAGTGAAGATTTAAGAACTCTTCCAAAACACTACCTTGGGGGGGGGGGGGCAAAAGCATATATTCTGATTATTTCTGGATTCTGACTTTTCCTATCTCTGCAATTAGTATAGTATAGCCTTTATTGTCATTGTACATCCTGTATACAATGGAACTGATTGATAAACCAATTATTTGCAACCTCTTTGCCCTGTAACTGGATCTGAACTGGTAGGATAGCCAATCTCACAATATCTAGCCCTTCTGAACTGTAGGGCTCACAATCCTGTGCAAGATGGGTCTGGTAGGAGCTCATATGAGACACCTGGAGAGCAGCAAGGTGATAAGCCCTAAGCTGGAATCGGCACTGGATCCAAGAAGGAGCCTTTCACCTGCAATTTGTTAAACAAGGCACATCAGAACTCCCTGACAGTTACTCACAGAGAAGAGTGCATTTTGAAGTCCAAAGGGTATCGGTGTAAGTCTAGCCAAGGCCACCACCTTGAGGCCGCTTCCTCCTTCCACAACGCGGATGACGGCGCTGAGCTTCTCGCTGCCCTGGATCCTCGCCAGCACCCATCGGGCCAGGAGTTTCTTGCAGACCACGTGGGAGATGAAGGTGCCGATCACGACACCCAGAACCATGAGACCCATGCCCAGCACGAAGCCGTAGAGATAGCCGGCGGCCACGTTGAGTAAGATGTAGCCCCAGCCGCAAGGAAAGGACACCACAATGAAGCCCACGGTGAAGAGGAGCACGCCGGCCAGGCTGTCCAAGCTCTCGGCCCAGAGCATCAGGTCCCGCAGGTACTGGCGCATCAAGGCGAGCGAGGCGAAGCAGAACATCGCCAGGAAACAGGCGCTCAGGCAACTCTTGCACCAGCAGGTGCCCAGCAGGCATCCCGAGCAGTGCCACGTCCTGCTCTCCCCCAAACCGTGTCCCGCTTCGGGCAGCTGGCAGAGCAGGAGCTCCACCGACGGTTCCTGAGAAGGATGAGGCGGAGGGCAGTGATACAGCCCGTTCTGCTCCCCGAACAGCAGCGGCTCGCCGGACGCCCCTCGGCTCGCCGCTTCCGCCGGCTCGCCCGCGGCTCCCAGAGGCTGCAGCCAGCGGTTCAGGTCTTGCCGGGCTCCCTGAGCGAAGGCGTGCTTGGTCGCCCGCGAGAGCAGCTGCAACGCGGCGGCCCCGGAGCTCCACATCGCCGCCCGGCGTCTACGACGAACTGAGCGCGGCGAGGCGGAGGAGGCGCCGCCGGCGGGCGAAGGTCGAGGGAGAGCTGCGCCTTCCCTGCTTCGCTGGATGAAGACGCGACCGCTCGCTCATCGCCGCCGCAGCCGAGGAAGGCGCCGGGGCTGAGGAAGGCGCGAGCTGTTCTTTTGCACGGCGGTGGTCTCCTTTTACCCGGCGGTTAAGCGGCGGCGGCGACCAAAAACATCGCGGCCTTGCCAGAAGGGACGTCCCGCGATGAAGCAAGAGCAACAGCTGCGGCGCCCCATTCCCAAGCGCTGCCGAGGCCCCCTCAGCTGGTCCGGCCGGTGCCAAAGGCCGCCGCGACTCAGGCGCAGCCGCCTCAAAAAGCGCGCGGCGAAGCGGCGGCGAGCGCGAGATAGAAAGACGCCGAGGATGCGTCGATCCTCCGCGGCCTGGTGGGGGCGGATGGGCGGCGCTGGGAGGGGGCCGGCCGAGATTGCCGCCGACGTCGCCTCCTCCTCCTCCGCCTTCTCCTCTTCCTCCCCCTCCTCACGCAGCGGAGTTGCAGAAAGAAGGGGGTCCTCGACGCGTTTCCAGAAGGGCGCTGTTTCTTCCCCCCACCTTTCACACCCCGTTTCCGTTGCGTTGTGGTGCAAAGATAAAACACCTCATAAGTGTGCGTCCACAAGGGTCTCTCTCAGTCTCTCCCTCGCTGCGGAGTCTGCCACGTCTTTCACCACAGACGCCCTCGCAGTCATAAACAATATTTTTTAAAAAATTTTTGGCGCGCAGGGCGTCGTGCTTGCGGATCTGAACCTTCCCGACTCCTTTGTCTTTCTGTCCAAAAGCTCTCCTGACCTGAATGCGGTCGCATCGATCCGTTTACACAAATGCACTTTCACATCCGCACAGCTCGCTGGCCTCCGACAGGCTTGTGATCTGGTGCTGATGTTTGTTCACAGCGCGCAAAAACCGCAGCCTGAAGTGCTGTACTAGGGGATTTGCCTTTGGGACGTTATTACCATATCAAATACCTCATAAAGGATTTTGCTTTCAGTTGGAAAGAAATGAAGCGTGCGGCTTATAAAGAACATAATTACAAGTTAGCTTCATAATCTGTAATTTAACACAAATAGAATCAAAGCTGATGAAAGAAGGAAAATGGAAACAAGATTGAAATCCAGCCACTTACTGAAACTTAGCACCTGGCTGGCTTTACTTGCATTTTCTAACAAGTTATAGACCACCTAAAAAAAGTGAAAACAGGGTACCACCACGTTTGCATTAAGTAGGAAATAACTTGGAGTTTCAGGATAAACTCTGCATTGAGTTCTTAAATATGTAAGACCTATTTTGATGTAAAGTAATATGTGATGCATGATGTATGCAATGGTAATGTAATGTCTATGACATATAAATTTTAAAGAAGTGTAAATTTGTTCTTTCGTGGAATAGAACCACTTAATTTTCAGGAACTGAGATGTTTACAAACAAACCCTAGGTGAAAATTTTTGGGGTGCTTTTCCGTAACACTTTGTTTCCATTGGAGCTTCAAAATTACAGAGGTGCTGGCAAAAAAAGATGTAATGTTTTATTCTAAACTATTTTCTCAGTTAAAACAACCAGTTCTTAAAACATTCGGTTTTAAGTTTAATAAACTATTTGCACCCCATTTTAACTTTCCTTTTCCACCCCACCCCACTGTATTACAGTTTATGGAATCAGACCTAAGGATTTAAAGGGACCTTGAAAATCACTAGTGCAAACCCCATGCCAGGCATAGGTATTAATAGTGATCTGCCTAAGGCCATGATGGTGAACCTATGGAACACATGCCACAGGTGGCATGCGGAGTCATATTTAGTGGTACACCAGCTGTCAGCTGGGTCGCACACGCATGCGCCGTTGGACAGAGATTGAGTAGGCACATGTGTGAAATAGTGCACACGCACAACTTTGGCACACCGTAAGAAATAGGTTCACCATCACTGGCCTAAGGTAACCCAGCTGGCTTCCATGCCTAACAATGGACTAGAATTCAGAGTCTACATGTTCTCAAGTAGTATAACTGAGCCTCTGTTTAAACATCTCCATCTTCACCTTACAGAGATTGATAAAACATTGGTCTATTTCTTTAAGTAACTACCTTTTAGCTCCCCTTCAGTTGCCATTCTCTTCTGTTCTAGCTGTTCTGTTTAGGTTACAAATAGATTACAATTCTTGGGGGAGAACACTAAAGAATGTAAAGGTTGATATCTCTTCTCCCCATCATGTATTATTTTCTTACCATCTGCTCATAGTACTGCACTCACCCCTTCAGTGGTGGGATTCATTTTTTTCCTACTATCGGTTCTATGGCCATGGCTTGGCTGGCATGGCATGGCTTGGTAGGCATGGCATGGTTTGATGGGCGTGACAGGGAAAGGATACTATAAAATCTCTATTCCCTCCCCACTCCAGGGGAAGGTTACTGAAAAATTCCCATTTCCTCCCGATCAGCTGGGACTTGGGAGGCAGAGAATAGATGGGGGAGGGGCTAGTCAGAGGTGGTATTTACCAGTTCTCCGAGCTACCCAAAATTTCCACTACTAGTTCTCCAGATCTGGTCAGAACCTGCTGAATACCACCTCTGCACTCCTTCTTGTTTTTTTTTATTAGTATAGTAGGAAATAGCTCTTTTTCTTGCCTTTCTTTTCCTTTGCAAATCTAAGTTCTTTTTGCTCTTTGGTACGTCTCATTTTCTGTGGCTATTAATTATTTTGTGCTGCAACTCCTTGGTAATTACATCCATCTTCTATTTTGTATGCATGTTCTTTTAAACTCTTAGTTCTGTTGAAAGCTTTGAACATATCCTGAGTCACCTACTATGGCCACAAGATAAAACAATATTTCTAATTTACTCCTCTTAGAACTAGGAAGGAATAGCACCACTGAAAAAGAAAATCAGCACTCACATTACACCGTGATCAGAAATTTGCTGAACACTATAATTTGTTTAATGCTAGAGGCTGCTCTTCTGCTATGGAATGTAATTGCCATTGCTAGACAAGCTGAGAGGGTATTATCTAAATACATTAAAGATCTGGGTGTAGCAGTCTCTCAGGGCTAGATAATAAATGAATTGACTCAAGTCTCCATCAATCCAAAAAAAACCTTTTTTTACATGAGAAGGTTGTATTTTTTTCCATTCAAGTGCATAATGTAAGGAAAGAGACTGAAAATGCAACAGCAGATCCTGCCAATACATTATCTTTTAATGGTCCTTAATGGCTTTCAGAGCAGTCCATATGATGCCGCAATAGAAGCAATAAATCAAATTCAAAATGAATAAGGGGAGACTGTAGGAATAAATTGTTCCTGTATTTATTTAGTATTTCAATAAGAAGCATATGCTCCAGCTTTTGTTTATTGTTGGTTTGTTATGTCTGTTATGTTAACATAATTGCATAATAAATACATTAGCTTTTGAGGTCCCAAGACCATCTTTCCAGTTTTTGACATAAGCAGAATAACAAGTTGATTTGACATTTAATTTATTCTTAGTATATCTTTAATCAAACAATAAATACTTGAATGTTTTTTAAGTCACTGCAGAAGAGGGAATTTGTTGAGCAGATAAATATCATTTTGGACATCACAAGGGTCAGCTTCCAAGCAAACACATTCTAGACATAAGTCCAAATGAGCTTGAAGGCATATGGTCAACTTTGTAGCAGGCAGAGATCAAAAGTCCAACGCATGAAAGAAAAAAGAAAAAACTCAAATTCAAGTGAATAATCAAACACAGAAAGAGCTTGAAGTAATTATTAACAAAGAGATCAAATAAGAACATATAAAACTAGGAAAGAGTAAAAAATGCAGTAAAGGATCAGAAGGGCTAGAAACAAAGGCAGAGTACTTAGGGATGAAGCTGCATATGTCAATCAGAAAAAAAGGCGGGAGACAGATAGCATTCCCAAAACAAGTATCAATTATCCAGGCTAAGGATCATACTCAATTTAGGACATTAGAAAACTTGTTGGGAATTGGCCCTTGGCTAACTGAATGCCCAGGCAATTTGGTCCTGTAACCTAAAAAATGACGTTGGAAGTACCTTTTTAGGTTTGTGATAGAAGAAATACATAGTGTACACATGACAGGAACTAATTTGAGATTGTTACACTATAAATTGTGCAATCTTTTAGTCCTTTAGAGGCTGCCATTTATTTATCCAACTCACTTGTCCTTGTTCTCACCAAGGATGGTTTGAATAGTGATATGAAACATGGCAGATAGAATGCTGAAAGCACCCATTTATGATTTCTAAACCAGAGGTGGGTTGCTGCCAGCCACCCCGAATAGCGTTGCTTGTATTTACAATTTAAATTGTTTAATTAGTATCCAGTATGATTTATGTTGATTGCTTACTGAGCATTCATGACTATCACTAAGTGTTGTATCTAATGTTTTATGATGAATATATTTTTACAATAACTATGATAATGATCTATCACGATTGTTGTCTGTACTGAGAGCTTATGCACTGGAGAAAAATTCCTTGGGTGTCTAATCATACTTGGCAAATAAAGAATTCTAATTCTAGTAAACTATCACTTTGATGCTTCTCCCTGGGAGGCTACAAAGAAGTACAGAAGGTTCTTTTTGAAGAAGGAGAGGGGGGAGGAAGAGGAGCAAGAGGAGGAGGAGAAGAAGAGGAGGAGGAGGAGGAGGAGGAGGAGGAGGAGGAGGAGGAGGAGGAGGAGGAGGAGGAGGAGGAGGAGGAGGAGGAGGAGGAATTCAGATAGAACATGCAAGAAATTGTATTTACCTGGCTGTGAAGGAGGGAGTGGGGTTTGTTTTATATGGCATGGAATTTCCAGTTATTCCCAATTCAAAGCATTCTTTGCTATTGGATTCTGTGATTTGCAGCAGTATACTTAACAATAGAATCACAATAATTTGTGATTAATTGACTAGGGTGAAAAATGTGCTCCTATTTTTACTTTTGAAATATTGGAAAGTATGCACAATTTAACTCTAGATAAATATGCTTAGTACTACCAATAAATCAGTACGTGAACATCCTTCATAATACCGCAGGGTCTGCAGAAATGCTACATTTTTTGCATGTGAGTAAAGGCTGTGGTAAGGTATTTTAATACCAGAAAATTGCTATCTCGAGCACATTTCTCCAAACCCTGTTCCTGCATAGCTCATAA
This sequence comes from Thamnophis sirtalis, assembly GCF_051295495.1. Lineage (NCBI taxonomy): Eukaryota > Metazoa > Chordata > Lepidosauria > Squamata > Natricidae > Thamnophis > Thamnophis sirtalis. The sequence goes on along the minus strand of NW_028261382.1, from coordinate 127,397,225 downwards.
TAAACAAAGAGTGGGTTTGTCTTCCATGAAGGGATTAAAGTTGATCTGCCAAGAACAGTCATATCACTATATCTTTAATTACATATGGGGTTAAACAAAGATAGGAAATAAATAATAATTAAAGAGAATCAGTTCAAGCCTGTAATAAAAATCCACGGCAGTGTGATGGGCAGCCATATACTTCTTAAATATATAAATAAATAAAAGCACAAAGAGTTGTGCAAAAGACGGGGCGGGGGGGATTACAGATTGGAATTTATATATTTATCCTATTTATATTTGTTAACTGCCACAGAATTATGACACAGTGTATAATAAATCTATAGACCAGTTCTTCCAGTCTCATGTTCTCAGAAGATAGATATTTCCACTGCTTTTTTTCTTACCATCTCAGAGAGAATATATCAAAAAAAAGTTCTTATTTCCTTCACATTTTCTACATCCATCAGAGTTGAACTCATTGATTAGTGTATCATTCTTCAATTTCTCCTCCTCTTATAGTCAAACTAAATTAATTTCTTTCAATGACACTGAAATGTGTAATCTGTTATTATATCCATTTGAAACAAATGCAAGAATACATTCTAAGCAAATTCTGTGTACATGCAACAACCTAATTTGGTGTTACTGTTAAGAGTGGTGAGTTAGAAACTCTTCAAAATCTATGGATTTTGATCTAGTACGCTTATTCTGCTGTTTATACAGTATCTCAATATAAGGCTGAATTCAAACCAAGTTACGACAGATGGTCTTTAGCTAGTTCTAAATGCTTTGTTATTGCTATGTGTGATCAATTTCCATCCCACTTAAGTATAATAAATAATAATAATAATAATAACAACAACAACAACAACAACAAAACCCTAACCCTAAGCCGCACTGCTTGGATCTGCACGCATATTACGAAAATACGTTACGACGTCCTAGGCCCCTGGGTGGGGCCCGACTAGTAACCAATGCCAAATCCGGCGAAACAACTGGCCGCTGTGATACAAATTCTATAATAATAACTGTGATACCAGGCATTATTGCAGATAACATGATGGATTATTTGGAAACAAACAACATCTTGCCAGTAGAGCAAAAAGGCAACAAAAGAAGGAGCAGGGGCACAAAAGATCAGCTTCTAATCGATAAAATGATATTAGAAAATTGTAAGAACAGAAAAACGAACTTGAATATGGTCTGGATTGATTACAAAAAGGCATTTGACTCACTGCCACATAGTTGGATCATAAAATGCTTAGAAACAACTGGCATTAGCAAAAATATTACATCCTTTACTGAAAAGGCAATGAAACAATGGAGAATTGAGTTGGCAGTAGGGAATGAGATCTACGGAATGGTTAATATCAAGCGAGGAATTTTCCAGGGTGATTCAATTTCACCTCTTCTCTTCATCATCGCAATGATCCCACTATCAGTAATCTTAAAAAAAATGAAATTAGGCTACCAAACAGCCAAAGAAGCTGAAAAAATTTCGCATTTACTATATATGGATGATTTGAAACTCTATGGAAAGTCAGAAATAGAAATCCAATCATTGACAAACACAGTCCGAGTATTCAGCACCGATATTTCAATGCAGTTTGGCATGGAAAAATGCGCCACTGTATCCATAAAAAGAGGCAAAATCACTGCATGTGAGAGAATTGAAATGCCCAATGGCCAATTAATTAAATGCAAAGAAAATGAAGCCTACAAATACTTAGGCATTCTGCAGTTGGATAACATCAAGCATGGAGAAGTAAAAACTATTGTCAGGCGAGAGTACACCAACAGAGTTAGGAAAATTTTGAAATCTAAATTGAATGGTGGAAATACAATCAAGGCCATAAATACCTGGGCAATACCAGTTATAAGATACACAGCTGGTATAGTTAACTGGACACAAGCTGATTTGGACCTTTTGGACCGAAAAACCAGGAAACTAATGACAATGCACTACAGTTTACATCCATGTGGTGATATTGATAGACTGTATCTGCCCCGAAAATCAGGTGGCAGAGGATTATTACAAGTGAAGCAAACAGTTGAAGAAGAAAAACATGCACTGGCTGATTATTTAAAAGAAAGTCAAGAACATCTATTAATCGAAGTAAAGAACAAAAATCTACTGAAGGCCCAACAGACAAAACAAGAATACAGAAAAGATGCGATAAAATCAAGAATGGAGAGTTGGCAGAACAAAGCACTGCATGGCCAATTTCTTGAAAAAATAAAAGATAAAGTGGACAGTGAACAAACTTGGTTATGGTTAACAACAGGTACATTAAAGAAAAAAACAGAGTCACTAATCCTGGCTGCACAAGAACAAGCTATCCGCACAAATGCCATTAAGGCCAAAATCGAAAAATCCTCTGATGATGCCAAATGCAGACTTTGCAAAGAAGCTGATGAAACTGTTGATCACATACTCAGCTGCTGTAAAAAAATCGCGCAGACTGATTATAAATTGCGGCACAATTCAGTAGCACAAATGATCCATTGGAATTTGTGCAAAAATTATAATATTAAAACAGCAACAAACTGGTGGGAACATCAGCCTGAAAAAGTCACCGAAAATCAGATGGTCAAGATCTTGTGGGATTTCCGTATACAAACCGACAAAATACTGGCACACAATACACCAGACATCACACTGGTTGAGAAAAATAAGGTCACAATCATAGACATCGCAATACCAGGTGATAGCAGGGTCGCTGAGAAGGAACATGAAAAAATCGCAAAATATCAGGTCTTAAAAATTGAAATTCAACGACTATGGCACAAACCAGCAGTGGTAATTCCAGTGGTAATTGGCACACTGGGTGCTATTCCAAAAGCACTGGAATTACATTTAAAACAGTTAAAAATTGACAAAATCACCATCAGTCAAATGCAAAAAGCCGCACTGCTTGGATCTGCACGCATATTACGAAAATACGTTACAACGTCCTAGGCCCCTGGGTGGGGCCCGACTAGTAACCAATGCCAAATCCGGCGAAACAACTGGCCGCTGTGATACAATTGTATAATAATAATAATGCTTTGCACGCTAAAAGTGATGTTGACCTATTATATCTACCAAGAGCAGAGGGTGGTTGAGGACTCCTACAAATAAAGCAGACTGTGGAAGAAGAAAAACACAGCTTGAATGATTACATTCAGAAAAGTGAAGAACCAATGATTAAGGAAGTAAATAAAAGAGGCTTTTTAAAGACAACTAAGTCAAAAGCTGCATATAAGAAAGAAGTAATTGAGAAACGAGCTGAAAATTGGAAAAACAAAGCTATGCATAGCGAATACTTGAAAAGTATTGAAGGCAAAGCTGACCAAAAGCTAACTTGGAACTGGTTAAGATCAGGACCACTGAAAAAAGAAACAGAAGGATTTATTTTGGCAGCTCAAGAACAAGCCTTAGCCACAAACTGCCTGAAGGCAAAAATTCAACATGTTACCACCAACAGCAAATGTTGCCTCTGTAATGAGAAAGACAAGACAGTCGACCACTTGATTAGTGGGTGCAGCAAAATTTCACAATCTGACTATCTACAACGCCATGACCGCGTTGCTAAGATCATTAACTGGAAATTGTGCCAAAAGTTTGGATTTGAGTACAGCAAAAACCACTGGGAACATCAGGTTGAGAAGGTTTTAGAGAATGAGAAAGTCAAGATCTTGTGGGACTTCAGAATCCAGACTGACAGGCACTTGGACTACAACACACCTGACATAACAATAATTGAAAAGTAAAAAGTATGGTTCATTGACATTGCAATACCTGGAGATGCACAAATTGAAGATAAACAGCAAGAAAAAATCACAAAGTACTGGGATTTACAAATTGAGGTTGAGCGACTGTGGAAAAAGAAATCATGTGTTATCCCAATTGTAATTGGAGCCCTTGGAGCAATACCTAAAGGGCTACCTCACTATTTGAAAATTCTAAATTTACCTGACTTGAACATTTTGACTCTACAAAAAACCACCCTACTTGGAACAATTTATATCCTCCGACGTTACCTTAACAATTCCTAGGTCCTTGGTTAGGACTCAAGCTGTTGAGCTACTAACCAGCCCCAAAGGCTGTGAATCTCACCAAAGATTAACCACATAATAGTAATAATAATTTGCTATTTAAGTAGCAAATCATGCTACTTAAAATATGCTATTTAAATAGCATACAAATTAGAGATAAAAACCAAATCAATGATTAAGTTAATGTAATATATAGATATAATTAGCTAAATGTTTTAAACCAGAGAATTATGCAGTAAGCTCCTAATAGGTTAATACGAACAATCCCGAAAGACCTGGACTTATTTATTTATTTGATTTATTAGATTTTTCTCCTACCTTTCTTATTTTATGCAACAGAGTGGTGGGTATGCATAATATGCCTTCCTCTTCCCCTCCTCCCCCAATAACACTTTGTCAGGTGGGTTGAGCTGAGAAAGTTGACTAGCCAAAGTCACCCATTGGCTCTCATACCTAAGGCAGGACTAGAACTCATAGGCTTCTGGTTTCTAGTCCAGTACCTTAACTGCTACATGCCTTTAGCACTCAAATACAATAAAGCCAGGTATGCCAATGGAGGTGTCTGCAAGGTCACAGTGAAACCTCTATCTCTTTCATGCACACATACAAAATCACCATGCATCTACAAAAGGCACAGCTTGCATCCTTGCATTAACAGACTTAGCAATAGCAATAGCAGTTAGACTTATATACCGCTTCATAGGGCTTTCAGCCTCTCTAAGAGATTTACAGAGTCAGCATATTGCCCCCAACAACAATCCGGGTCCTCATTTTACCCACCTCGGAAGGATGGAAGGCTGAGTCAACCCTGAGCCGGTGAGATTTGAACAGCCGAACTGCAGAACTGCAGTCAGCTGAAGTAGCCTGCAGTGCTGCATTTAACCACTGCGCCACCTTAGCTCTTGCATCTGTCATTTGCTTTGAGTGATTCTGAGAGGCAGAGTTCAGTGGAACTGAGTAGAGGCAAGCCCAGATCAGAGATTTGGAAACATTTCATATCTTAATTGGCTTTTTATAAGTCTGGCTTGGAACTTACAGTTTTCAAGACAGTGTTTGTAATCCCTGGCATTAAAAGTATCATTTTAAAATCTCTGTAGTTCTTACTTTTTAAGATTGTCAACCATGTAGACCTTGACATTTGCCCCTCTCATCACCACTCTAATCCCTCTGCATGCCATAAAATGCACAGCAGAAGAACAGAAAGGGAATATCATGTGCTGTGCATTTTATGGCATGCATATATATACACACATACAAGATGGTGTTCATCAATCTGAAAAGCAGGCCCTGCATCTGCGAGGAGGAGGAAGAAGAGGAAGAAGAAGAGGAAGAATTTCCTTTCTTCACATATAGAAATTTCCCAACAATAAATAAAGCAGGTGTATATGATGCTTAAACTTGATAACATTAAAATGTGTGGACTTCAATTTAAAGATATGTGGACTTCAGTTTGCTGCCTGGAGAATTTGGGATTGCAAATCCACAATCTGAAAATTGCCAAGTTTGAAAAACACAGCTAGATAGATTGCAGGGCAGTTCCAGAAGAAGGTATAGTGCAAAATCCCCAATGATGTGTAGCCTCTCACTTCCCCATTTAGAACACCATTGATTTCTACTTCAAATATTTAATACATGGGTGACAAATCATCCAGAAATGCCAGGTGGCATTCCTGAGGTCACTGTTGCTTAGACTACATATAAACCTAGAATTAGATGAGGTCTAGTTTGAATTCCAAGAGACTGTACACAGGGTTGCCTAGGCAGCCATTATTTGTTATTATTATTATACAATTGTATCACAGCGGCCAGTTGTTTCGCCGGATTTGGCATTGGTTACTAGTCGGGCCCCACCCAGGGCCCTAGGACTTTGTAACATATTTTTGTAATATGCGTGCAGATCCAAGCAGTGCGGCTTTTTGCATTTGACTGATGGTGATTTTGTCAATTTTTAACTGTTTTAAATGTAATTCCAGTGCTTTTGGAATAGCACCCAGTGTGCCAATTACCACTGGAATTATCACTGCTGGTTTGTGCCATAGTCGTTGAATTTCGATTTTTAAGTCCTGGTATCTTGCGATTTTTTCATGTTCCTTCTCGGCGACCCTGCTATCACCTGGTATTGCGATGTCTATGATTGTGACCTTATTTTTCTCAACCAGTGTGATGTCTGGTGTATTATGCGCCAGTATTTTGTCGGTTTGTATACGGAAATCCCACAAGATCTTGACCATCTGATTTTCGGTGACTTTTTCAGGCTGATGTTCCCACCAGTTTGTTGCTGTTTTAATATTATAATTTTTGCACAAATTCCAATGGATCATTTGTGCTACTGAATTGTGCCGCAATTTATAATCAGTCTGCGCGATTTTTTTACAGCAGCTGAGTATGTGATCAACAGTTTCATCAGCTTCTTTGCAAAGTCTGAATTTGGCATCATCAGAGGATTTTTCAATTTTGGCCTTAATGGCATTTGTGCGGATAGCTTGTTCTTGCGCAGCCAGGATTAGTGACTCTGTTTCTTTCTTTAATGTACCTGTTGTTAACCATAACCAAGTTTGTTCACTGTCCACTTTATCTTTTATTTTTTCCAGAAATTGGCCATGCAGTGCTTTGTTCTGCCAACTCTCCATTCTTGATTTTATCACATCTTTTCTGTATTCTTGTTTTGTCTGTTGGGCTTTCAGTAGATTTTTGTTCTTTACTTCGATTAATAGATGTTCTTGACTTTCTTTTAAATAATCAGCCAGTGCATGTTTTTCTTCTTCAACTGTTTGCTTCACTTGTAATAATCCTCTGCCACCTGATTTTCGGGGCAGATACAATCTATCAATATCACCACGTGGATGTAAACTGTAGTGCATTGTCATTAGTTTCCTGGTTTTTCGGTCCAAAAGGTCCAAATCAGCTTGTGTCCAGTTAACTATACCAGCTGTGTATCTTATAACTGGTATTGCCCAGGTATTTATGGCCTTGATTGTATTTCCACCATTCAATTTAGATTTCAAAATTTTCCTAACTCTGTTGGTGTACTCTCGCCTGACAATAGTTTTTACTTCTCCATGCTTGATGTTATCCAACTGCAGAATGCCTAAGTATTTGTAGGCTTATTTTCTTTGGATTTAATTAGTTGGCCATTGGGCATTTCAATTCCCTCACATGCAGTGATTTTGCCCCTTTTTATGGATACAGTGGAGCATTTTTCCATGCCAAACTGCATTGAAGTTGCTGTACATGTTATATAATGCATGGCTCAACATTTTCTACTTTTTGAACATACTTAATAAACCTCTAGTTCCAGAGCTAAATCATTCCTAATAATCTTTTCTGTCTATCTGTACATCTACTTACTTGTACCAATATCTGGATTAGAAAGTGGTGACGGTCTCTGTTTATTTCACATGTTGACTTTGGCATTCAAGTACAGAAAATAGATGCTACCCTACAACAAACAAGCTGCACAAGTAATATTTTTCTAACTGCATAACATCTATAACAATTTTTCATATATTTCCACCTGTTCCAGGTTAAATATTCTTCAGGCCAGTTGACCTTTACAATGTACCTTACACTTCTTCAGTAGCATTTTTAGATATCATTTTTATTTTCACCTAGGAGAGGGGAGCCTGTTTCTACAATCAGGAGAAATGCCATGCTATTCTAGAAATAATAACGCTTTTAAAACACTTAGCGGAAAATCAATCTTTCTTTTCACTGCACTTTTAGACTGTATTTAGGTTTTTCCTGAGCTTTTAAATTAAGAACAATTTTTCTTTTACTTTCCTGTGATATGTGACCTTGTTTGCACATCCAAAACTGTAAAATTAAATTGAAACCAAAAATCCACATAAGTGTATATTGTAGGGTTTGAAGCCAATATGTTTCTGCCCAAGTATTAAGGTTCAGCTGGTAGACACTTTTCCAGCTACAAAATAATTTTTAACTTCTTTCTTGGGGAAAAAAAACTTAATGGAAATGTATCAGTAGCTGACTTTAATTTAAAATCAGGGGGGGATTATGAAATATTAAAGAGAACTAGGACTAGATACCTCATGTGGCACCAACATTCATCAGTAATCATAAAATAATTTACAAAAAATAAAGGTAAGCTACCAATTCTAGTGAAAGCAAAATGTGTTTATCAAGTGTAGTTGGACCATGGAGGGCATATGTGTAATAGTTTACCAATTAGTTTTATAAAATGGAGTTATTTTAAGATATTTTTCTGTATTTCACTTGGACAACTGAAGCTATGGGTAATGTTAAAATTCAAAAGCATCTCCAGGTTCTTGTAATCTAGTAGCGTTTTTGAGAGTTGATCAATTGTGACATAGTTGAAATTGCAATAAAACTAGTCTCTTGTTCAACATTGCAACTCTCTGGAGTCGAATAAAAAGTCCATGTCTCCATTTGCAGGAACCACTCTTTGACACATGTCTGGCTCTTGGACTTTGGATCTTACAACAAGACAGATTCACTTCACAGGAACTAAGGTATTTTGCATGCAGTAAAGAAAAGCATACATTTGTTCCTTGTCATTAGCTTTGTAAGACCAAATCTGAAAGGTTAAAAACTGAAGAGTGAAAATGGAGACAATATGAAAACATTCCCAAACAGTGGAAATCTGTTATTCATACTCTTGCGCCGCCCGCCACCAGTCTCTAAACATGGGAGGAAAAAACCCATATGAAATGTTTGAATATAACTTTTGATCACAAGAACTAGAAAACTTTCATAAATCAATAAAGTCAGAATAATCTGAAAGCAATTTTTCTAATTCAAAATATACTTAATAGGTCACATCTGCCATTGTTGAGGAGCAACATCGTAAAATATAATTGATTATATTGAAAATAATTATGGACAGTCTACATACTATAAAAGTGGCAAATTAGTGTAGAAAGCAATTATCACACTTAAAACTTTCTCCTAAAATAATATACCATTAGTGGTTTGGGCTGATGTCTATTCTTTTATAAAGCTTGGAAAATTAATTCAAATTGATTTAAAAAGAAACTTTTATGTTCTACATGTTTATTGATTTCATAAATTCAATCATGTATGATTTTACACCTCTAGCATTGTCATCATAGCATAATGTTCTCATATTCTTGGCATCCAAATTCTCTGTAAATGTCCTTATTGTTTCGGGGACACTCACCAACATATTATACAGTTATATATTTGAAAGAATAAAAATACAATAAATAGAAGATTCATGAGAATGTGTGTTCTTAATTTATATTGATCATTTAGGAAAATATAAAGGTAAAGATTCTCCTCACACATATGTGCTACTTGTTCCCGACTCTAGGGGGCAGTGCTCATCCCTGTTTCAAAGTGGATGACCCAGCGCTGTCCAAAGACGTCTCTGTGGTCATGTGGACGGCATGACTAAATGCCGAAGGCACACTGAACACTGTTACCTTCCCATCAAAGTGGTTCCTATTTTTCTACTTGCATTTTTACATGCTTTCGAACTGCTAGGTTGGCAGAAGCTGGGACAAGTAACAGGAGCTCACTCCATTACATGGCACTAGGGATTCGAACTGATGAACTGCCGACCTTTCTGACTGACAAGTTCAGTGTCTTAGCCGCTGAGCCATAGATATACATTTAATTTCACATTGCAACTGCACAGATTGTATCATGCTCTATCATATAAATTTCTCTTTCTATGATTGTGTAAAACTATAATACTTAAAATATAATATAGTATGATCATCCAGATCTTTAGAATTGTCACAATAATTAATTTTGCCTAGCTTTTAAGGCAAGATAGGTCCACAACTGGCTGGCTAACCACTCTCATAGAACCTGCATTAATGTCTCTACATTGAGTTGGAAAGCAACTATCAGTAGAGTTCTGTAGTGATCTCTTTTGGGAATTGTTATTCAACATCTGCATTAATGACCGGGATGATGGGACTGATGGACTGCTTATCGGATTTTCAGATGAACAAATTGGGAGGTCTGGACAACATCCAAGATAACAGAATGAGATTACAGTCTAATCTGCCAGTTTGGAAGACTGGACAGAGAAAACAAGATGTCCTTAAACAGGAAGAAACATATTGCATTACATTTGTAGAGAAAAAAATGTGGGACATAATAGAGGATGTACAGCTTGGAAACACTGCTTCTGAGAAGGAATTAAGTGTTATCATTAAAAACAAACAACATGAGTCGGGAGTGTGAAATGATTGCTAGAATGACTAACACAACTGCATGACAAGGAATAATGCATCAAAGACATGAATGTGAAGTCATTGTTTTCTTTTCTCATCTCTGGTGATACCACACCTTGGGTGAAGAGGTTAGATGTACATTGGAATAATAAGTAAGTAAATCAGCCTGTAAGAACATTTGATGAGTGATATATCATTTTCAGAAGCAAATTCCATGTTAAAACTTGATGAATTTTAAGAGAGCATATGGTTTTGCAAATATGGGGGGAAAACTGCAGGTGATAACTACAGGTGTGCTTCATTGATTTTGAAAAAGCATTTGATAAAATAAGACACAGCAAACTATTACAAATCCTGAAACAAGTGGGAAAACTATTACAAATCCTGAAACAAGTGGGACTAGATGACAAAGACATCCAAAGCATAAAGAATCTATATTGGCACCAGGTAGCAAATATGAGACTAGGCCAAAAATACTCAGATGATGCAGAAATACGAAGAGAGGTCAGATAAGGTTGTATTCTGTCTCCACTGTTGTCTAATATCTACTCTGAGTAATTTTCAACGAAGCACTGGAAAACATTGATGCTGGCTTCAAAGTAAACAGTGTTCAGATCAACAATTTAAGATATGCTGATGATACAGTTCTGCTTGCCAGTAAGCATGAAGGTTTGAAGGTTTTGAAGGTTTATTACAATTTATAGGCCGCCCTTTTCCCTGAGGGGACTCAGGGCGGCTTACATAGGATCAGGGGAGGGAAATACAAACAATGACGTAGACAAACATAGAGTAAAATAATGTGCAGCATTCATTCATCATTCGGGAGGGGCGATTATCTTTGTCCTCAGGCCTGACGGGCTAGCCAGGTCTTAAGGGCTATGCGGAAGGCCTGGACGGTGGTGAGAGTACGAATCTCCACGGGGAGCTCATTCCAAAGGGTCGGAGCTGCTACAGAAAAGGCTCTCCTCCTTGTAGTTGCCAGCCGGCACTGGCTGGCAGATGGAATTCGGAGGAGGCCCAATCTGTGAGATCTAATTGGTCGCAGGTCGCAGGGAGGTAATTGGCAGGGGGGTAATTGGCAGGGAGGTAATTGGCAGAAGGCGGTCTCTCAAGTACGCAGATCCACTACCATGAAGGGCTTTGTGGGTGACTAGTAGCACCTTGAAGCGCACCCGGAGATCGACAGGTAGCCAGCGCAGCTCGCGGAGGATAGGTGTCAGCTCCTCATCAACAGAGTCTCAGAAATATCTGAAAAATACAGCTTGAAGCTTAACACTTCAAAAACCAAGATCATGGTCGTCAGCAAATGACCCATAAATTTACCATTAATAAATTCGGAAGGAATATTAGTAGAAAAAGTGGAAAGAATCACATACCTCGGTTTTAATTTACATGAAAGCTGGGACATGATCAATGAAGTAAAGACAAGGATAGAGAAAGCTCAAACAGCATTCTTCAAAATGAAAAAAAATCTTCTGCAGTCATGACATAAGCCTAAGACTGAAAATCAGGCTTATCAGATGTTAAATCTTTTCTATCCTGCTCTACAGGGTAGAGAGTTGGTCTCTGACAGAAAACCACTTGAAGAAACTAGAAGCATTTGAAATGTGGATTTACAAACGGCTGTTACATATAAGCTGGGTTGACAAAATCACAAATGAGGAGGCAATAAGCTATCTGGGAAAGCAAAGGATAATCATCAAAGCCATTAAAAAGCAAAAGTTAGAATATTTTGGACATGTGATGTGACACCTAGAAAAGTATGGCATACTTCATGTAATCCTCCAGGGAAAAATTGAAGGCAAATGAGGTCCAAGCAGAAGAACATCATGGCTTCAAAATCTAAGGGACTGGTTTGGACAAAACTCAGCAGCACTTTTTCATGTGGTGTTGATAAAAATAGGATTACCAACATGATTGCCAGCATCTGATGATGGATATAGCACAAAAAGAAGATAAACGGGATTTTGAAGAATTGCTTCAGAAAGGACTCTAGTTTTTTAAATTAGGTAGTTAAGAGCAATAAAAGGGCATGAAGGGTGCTCATATTTGTAGAGGGAGAAGAGAAGACTGCCAAATGTTTATAGAAGAGGAAAAAAAAGCCCAGAATTCAGAGGTAAAGCAAATGCTGTATGTGTTACATCTTTGATTCCGAAGCATCCTTTCCTCCCCCAATACAGGTAGTCCTTGAGTTATGACCACAATTAAGCCCAAAATTTATATTGCTAAGTGAGTTTGCCCCATTTTACAACTTTTCTTGCCACAATTGTTAGGTGAATCATTGCATTTGTTGTTAGTAACATGGTTGCTAAGTGAATCTGGATTGCCCATTGAGTTTGCTTGTCAGAAGGTCACAAAAGCTGATCATGTGACCCCATGAGACTGCAACCGTCACAAATATGAACCACTTGCCAAGCATCTGAATTTTGATCACGTGCTCATGGGGATGCTGCAACAGTTGTAAGTGTGAAAAACGGTCATAAGCTCCTTTTTTCAGTGGCATTGTTTGAACGGTCACTAAATGAACTGTTGTAGTAACATATTAAATGTTGTATTTCTTTACAAAACTATTTTAAATATATGTTATTATTTGAAATCAAAGCAAAACCATGGCTGAACATAAATTCCCCTTTATCTTCATTTTTGGATAATTACATAACTTCATATGTCTACAACTTTCAAGGCTGGGAAAAAATCAATGTTTATTTCGCCTTTATCTTAATACTTGCCAAGGTTTCAAAAGGTCGTGTACTTACTCTTTAATTGGGCCCAGAGGAGACTAATATTCAGAAAAGTTTCCATTCCACAGAAAACATGTGCTGAAATAAAAGGCCAATTGTAAAGCTGAAAGTCTGATAAACTTACACCACCTTCCTCATAAAGCAACCTCAATTTGGCCAAATAGATTTGAGGGGCTCTATCTTGCTATATAAATGTTCTCAATAATACTGTTATCTATCTGTATAAAATATCTGTCTCAGTGCAATATTAACTCTCTACTGTTTCTATCTACTAAAATTGTAACTCTACATTTGGTTATCTTTAATTCAACATACTGTCGTATATTTCAGAAAAAATATAATTGCAAGTATTTTATAGAGTGAACCCAATGTAAAACTTAAATTTTGTCTATAAACTACACAGTAATTGTGAATGTTGAGATGAAGCTTGTAGGACAATATTTTGTTTAATCACAACACTCCAGTGATGCAAAATATGAATACTATGAACATAGAACATAGAATATGTTCTATTGGAAGGGACCTCAGAGGTCTTCTAGTCCAATCTCCTGCTCAAGCAGGAGACCTTATATCATTTCAGACAAATGGTTGTCCAGTCTCTTTTTGAAAGCATTCAATGATGCTGTGACCCCAGGACACTGCAACCGTCATAAATATGAACCACTTGCCTGAAGGCAGGGTATTCCATTGGTTAATTGCTTTCACAGTTAGGAAATTTCTCCTGAGTTCTAACTTGCTTCTCTCCTTGGTTAGTTTCCAACTTGTTGTGAAGGCTATTTGGTATTTTATTTTCTTGACTGGAAAGATAATCAATATTACTATGGTTTTGATTTATTTTTATTATCCTACTAATAATATTTTGTAATGTTTCATAAATGTTTCTCTTAATTACATTCTGCAATAATCCTTGTGGTAATCCATGATACTTAGAAAGAAATACCTAAAAAAAGAAAACCTTATAAGAATTGAAAGTACCCTATGGTTATATTTCTGAATTTAATCTAATGGTTATATAAAGATTTTTAAACTCAAAATATGGAAATTATATATTATATTTCCTATGTACCTCAAAACTCTTGTAGACAATATTATTATTTTTATTTAGCCTGTTTTTGTGGCTCAAATTATAGACTCCTCAGATGGTCCAGATGTCCCCCTTGGTTTGTATGTAACTTTGGAGGAGGGGTTGTCATAACTTTGAACAGCTGCTGTGACCAGTCATAACCCAAGGACTTCCTGTATAGCATTGATCTAGTGAGATACTACCCAACTGGATTAGAACAGGCTCCTACTGTATGCTGGGAAATTTGAAGGCAAAGGATATATTCTGATTTATTTAATCATATGCTAATAGTCCCCTATGGTTCCATAATTTCAAAATAGAGGTGCTGGCATTGCAATATATACTCTCTTTGAGAACAGAAAAATGTCACACAAATAAAAAGATTAACAGAAGAGACTACAATCTGTTTTTTTACCATGCTTTTTTTTTTCCTTTTACCTTTTGACCTTCCAATATGTATCTTCCAGCTACTTTTGGAGAAAGTCTATATTGGAATTCCCAACGCAAGCTCTATGACAGAGTGAAAGCAGTGTTATGGTATAAATCAGGAATCCACGGACCACGGACCTGTCTCTGGCCTGCTAGGAATCAGGAGTACAGCTGGAAATGAGCAGCAGGTGAGTGAATGAAGCTTCATTTGTATTTGCAGCTGCTCCCCTGTGCTAGCATCATCACTTCAGTTCCACCTCAGCTCATCAGGGATTAGATTCTCATAGGAGAGCATGAACCTTGTGCAACTCGAGGGATCTAGATTGCATGCTTCTCCTCCCCACCCCCACCCCCGGTCCATGGAAAAATTGACTTCAATGAAACAGGTCCCTGATGCCAAAAAAAGTTGGAGACCATTAGTGTAAGCCTGCCCCTTTGGAATATGATGTCATGAGGCATATTTAATCTCTCTTAATTTTTAATTATTTTGTATTATATTGTTCACTAAGATACCCAGATTTGCTGTAACAGTGAGATGGGTAGTGTATCAATTTCATAAATAAATAAATAAATGAATGAATGAATGAATGAATGAATGAATGAATAATAAATAAATAAATAAAAGGATTAAATATATTATTTATTTAATAAACAAATGAAAAATAGAGAAAAAGGTAGTGGTTAGATCATAATGCCGTGACACTGCTTATGCCTTTCTGATTGCTCTTTTCTCCCTTTGCAGATGTCACAGCCATAAAATTTCACAGCATCCAAATGGATCAATATCTTGCTGTCCTGGTTTGCCTATGTCACGGATGACACGGTATCAAGTGACTTATCACAACTTTTCCCCCTTTCTCTAAAACAGAGATGGGTGTGGCCAGCAGGTGATGCATCTTGCCCTGGCCTATGTGAACAAAAGGAATTCTGTGCGAAAGAGAGATTGTGGGAAACTGGGAAAGGAAGGAAAGCAGGGGTGAAATGCTACCTGTTCAGACTGGTTCGCCCAAACCAGTAGTAAAAAATGCCACTGGTTCAGCCAAACCAGCAGTTAAAAAAATGCTACCGGTTTAGGGGCGAGCTGGTATTTCCAATAATCAGCTGTAATGTGCAATTTATATATCTGGGGTCGATCATCGACAGCCAACGTGTAGTGGCTACAAATTACATCAAAAGCCGCATTGGCAATGCTACAGCCGCATTTGCCTCTTTAAGGAAGTGCCTGTGGAGCCAAAATGACGTGACGATTGCGACCAAGATGAGGATATTTAATGCTTCCATCCGCACAATCTTACTGTACGGCTCGGAATCGTGGACTTTACTTAAAAGCGACCTGAACCTATTAGAACGATTCCAGCTAAGGCCTGCGCAACATTCTGCACATAACTCTACGGGACCGATGGAAAAACGAAACGGTATTGCAGCTGTGTAAAAACCAAACTACAATCGAACTTTACCTAAGAAGACAATGACTTAGATGGTTTGGACACGTTTGCCGTATGGACAATAGCCGATTACCTTACCGATCGATTAACTCGCTGCGACCGGATGGGTGGAAAATCGCACGAAATGCCCCAAAGAAAACGTGGATATCCCAAGTGGCTCACGATCTTCAACCACTCCATTTCTCGATAACCAATGCCCAACAAGCCGCCCTAAATCGGAATCAATGGTGTGCTGTAATCCGTGACGTCCTGCCCTGGCCTTCACAATGCAACGGTCACTGCCTTATGGACGTTGACATTTACGAAGATTAAGTCAAGTTAAGTCAATTTATATATCTAAATCACATGGCACAGTGGATTCCGCCCCCGCTGTTCTACTTATCTTTGCAGGTGCGCTTGGTAGCAGGCTCCGCCCACCTACCCAGACATAATCACCTCCATTTTTTATGCTCTGCACATGCGCGGAAGGGCCTGCGCATGCGAGGAGGTGGCACAGGTGATCTAAGCATGCGCATGCTCATAATTGCAAGCCGGTAGCAAAGGTAAGTAGATTTCACCCCTGAAAGAAAGT
Organism: Thamnophis sirtalis; assembly: GCF_051295495.1. Classification (NCBI taxonomy): domain Eukaryota; kingdom Metazoa; phylum Chordata; class Lepidosauria; order Squamata; family Natricidae; genus Thamnophis; species Thamnophis sirtalis. Next base: position 127,380,771 of record NW_028261382.1, on the reverse strand, counting down.
GATAGCAAGTGGATTCATAGATGATCATATAAAGGACAATTCAGCCCAGGAGGGAAACTATCTGGAGAAAAGAATCTTGAAGTATTCAGTGAGCCTCTGCCTCAAATCTGTAAATGAACCTTGGAATTTCTTATTACAGTTGCCAAGATTCTGAATTTATTCCAGATGGATTAAAGAGATCTAATTGAAATCTATGGAGTTCTTGCTTCATTGAGCTTGATTACTATGAGATGGCCTTAATTTTCTTGCATCTTTTATCTCATCTGTCAATCACTATTTGACACATTTTTACCATTATATTTTAATTGCTTTGGAACTTAGTTAAAAGCAGTTAAGTAGATAATAATTAATTACAGTAGACGTTACCAAGCAACAGAATTTTATAATCTCCCACTAGGATCTAAAAGACTTAAAGACCTTTTGGGAAAAAACATTATTAACTACTTTGAAAATTAATGAGGCTTTTAAAACAATGAATTGATTAAATATTTTATTTTGTTAATGTTTTATAGAGTCAAAGTGGTGCAGTGGTTAGAGTACAGTACTGCAAGCTACTTCTACTGACTGATAGCTGCAGTTCGGCAGTTCAAATCTCACCGGCTCAAGTTTGACTCAGCCTACCATCCTTCTGAGATGGGTAAAATGAGGACCCAGATTGTTGAGCAAATATATTCACTCTGTAAACTGCTTAGAGAAGGCTGTAAAAAGCACTATGAAGCTGTATATAAGTCTAAGTGCTATTGCTATTGCTACTCAGATGAATTGATGCAAATGTAGATTGATCTAGCATTTTGAACATTATAACTAAGAAAATGTCAGACTATTAACATAGATAACATAGACATTACAGTATGGGTTAGTCACGTTGCAATAAATTGCTCTCAAAATTTAGTTTATTATGTTATTGTGCCTCATATTTTAGGATGCTACAAGTAGTTTAGTGGAATGGTGAATTCACATGTAGAATTTGTTATTTCAAAACAATTCAGATAGTTCTGTCTTTAGACCAGGAGAGGGCATGTTTGTTGAAGAAATTATGAATTAAAGAACATTCTGTGAACTGAGACAGAAAGAGTAGAAATAAAAGCAAGGGCTTCTACAGAACAGGAAATTAGAAATTCTCTGAAATATAAAATGTGTTTTTATTTATACTGTTATTCAGTTGATTCATTGGTTTCATTGTTATTGTTAACTGCATTTTAATCTTTAGATTTTACTGTTTAATTGCATATTAACTGCATCTATAGAAAGGCACCAGCTTTAAAGAAAGAAAAAAAACCCGCAGTAACGTCCAAGGATGAAGCTGTCTTCTGCTAGGGGATTTCTACCATCACCTGGCTGTCCTGTCAAGCCAAGACAGCTGGGCAGGAAGGAATGCAGCAATAGGGAATGCCTTCATTGGTTTTTGATATCATCTCCTCTTCCTCTTTCTTGTTCAACCAGGGATTTCAGAACAGGGCTCAAAGAAGGAAAGTATGTTCCCTTTTTTGTGAATTGATTTCAGAACAGGGCTCAAAGAAGGAAAGTATCTTCCCTTTTTTGTGAATTGATTTCAGAACAGGGCTCAAAGAAGGAAAGTATCTTCCCTTTTTTGTGAATTGATTTCAGAACAGGGCTCAAAGAAGGAAAGTATCTTCCCTTTTTTGTGAATTGAAAAACAATAGTTGGGAGTCTAGGTTGGACATTTTACCAGATTACATATTCCAAAACACAGGTTACACTGAAATGACTGATTAAAATCATACAAGATTGAAGGAATCAAGGATCAATAAATAACAAGGGTAAAATCAAAGAGACTGATGAATTTTCCTTAGATGAGCTTTGGCTTGTTATCAGGAAGAGAATAAGATAGCTGGCAATTTATTTGTTTACTTACTTACTTATTCTGCCTTTAATGTTTTGTTAATACAGACTTTGGAGGTCAGATTTGCCACAAAGCTACCTGACTATCAGTGATTGATCATTTCATTTTGTCCTCCTAAAGAATAAAAGAATCTGCATAAAACCAAAGTATAATTAGCTGCCAACTAATAAGGAATCTTAAACTTCTTTATCCAGAGCTAAGCTCATCCAATTGTATCAAGCTCATTTCTAAATTAATTTGTTTAAAATTATAATGCAAGTCCCAGTTATAGAACTATGCTTTATTTTTTATAATTATGTCCAACTTCCATCAAACATAGTATTGATATATGAATACTATGTATCATGTAATCTCTCTCTCTCTCTCTCTCTCTCTCTCTCTCTCTCTCTCTCCCTCCCTCCCTCCCTCCCTCCCTCCCTCCCTCCCTCCCTCTCTCTTATTATGTAAACAAAATATTATGAACTAAATATAATAAAGTATAAAATCTGGAACTCAGCAATGTATTTTTTGTTTTTGCTTTGTATTAGCTTCAAATCCATCAAATAATGCATGACAAAAAATAAGTAAGGAAATAAATTAATAAAATAGTGGCCTTCTAATTCATATATATTCTTTTGTCTGTTTTAAACTTACAACAATGACAGCCATTAATCAAGGTACAAACAAAAGCAGTGAAGACTATATAGAACTCACAATCTTGCATAAACTTTTGAGCAGAACTTAATAAAGGCTTTGTTCTACAATGGAAATTGGGTTCTTTTTTTTTTTACGCAGCTGTTATTATTTTTAATAATATCTTACAAAATACTCATTTGGATACTGTGTTTTTGATTGAGAAGCTGTGCAATTTGCAGTCAATCTTAGGAAACCTGTATGATGCAACAAACAATGTGGATCTGCAAATCAAATGTATTGATGATCAAGACTGTTACCAATGGAGTAAAAACTGAAAATTATATATGAACATCTATATGAGGAATCATTTTTGTGACTCTGTGTGACACCCTTATGTCACAGTTACGCCACAGAGGAACAGGAATGATGTGATTCAACATGAAGAAATGTCTCATTCACAGGTCTTGGCAGGGTTTTTCAACAGTAGTCTAGAAATGTCCAGAGTGTTTTCTGAACACCACAGGAGCTATGCAAATGCTTATTTCGGTTTCCAAACAAGGCCTTACAGCAGTATACAACAAAAAATGCAGCCATTTCCCTTTGCTTTTAGAAGTGAGGTTTGAAGGTTATTTAACGAAGCAGCTTTGAAGGCTGCTGTGCTCAAAGCAACATGAAAGCAAAGCACCCCTTCCAAGTTTTGCACAACCACATTAAGTGTAGAATGTTGTCAACAAAACTTTGTTTTGAAACCTACTGAGAAGACTCCAGCAGAAGTCTCCTCCTGCTGAAGTGCATATTCTCTCTCTGTGTGTGTGTCTCAGCTAGAGTGGAATGATGCAAATTATATCTCACTCAATTAGATCTGAAGAAATCAGCAGGTGGTGTATTTCACAGCATGGAGATAAACATTGCCCGGTTGTAATGCCTACACAGACAGCTACCACACAAGATATTAGCTGCTCAGCCAATTAGAAAGTTGGCAAGCCTTTTGCATGGGCACTACACACACCCACACACACACCAATACAACTGCTTGTAGAGCAATGTGTTGACTTAATCAAAACAATCCTGATAATTGTATGAATTGGCGCACAATTAACAGGGCTGAAGGAGGTCATAGGAACAGGCCTTGAATTCAGAATGAGGTTGAAATCATCCCAAAAGGTTTAGCAAACAACCTGTTCGTTTCTAAGTCAGTGATCAATCAAAAGCCTCAGTATATGAGAAAGGATATATGAATCTGTACAAAATACTGCATTTTACCTGTGGATTTTACCTCCCACAGTAAGATTTTTTTTTCTACAAAATTGGCAGTCTTTAAGAGCAGAGTTGGAAATTGAAGGTGGCTGTGAGGAGGGAATCCATCTACGAATTATCTCTAGTAGAAAAGCCAGAGCTTAAAAAAAAATAAGACCACACCTGGAATATTGCATCCAGTTTTGGTCACCCCGTTATTTAAAAAAAGATGTTGAGAGTTTGGAAACAATGCAGAGAAGGCGACAAAGATGATTAGGAGCTTGGAAGCTAAAACATACAAAGAATGGACTAGGGGTGATATGGTAGCAGTATTCCAATATTTGAGGGACTGCCACATTATGCTACAAAGAAGAGGGGGTAAAGCTATTTTCCAAAGCACCAGAAGGCAAGACAAGAAAAATGGATGGAAACTAATCAAGGACAGAAGCAACCTAGAACTAAGGAGAAATTTCCTAATAGTGAGAATAATTAACCAGTGGAATGACTTGCCTTCAGAAGTAGTGGATGCTCCATCATTGGACATTTTTAAGAAGAGACTGGACAGCCACTTGTCTGAAATGGTATAGCATTTCCAGCTTGGGCAGGGATTGGATTAGAAAACCTTCAAGGCCTTTCCAACTCTGCTAAAGTACCTTGTTTTATTTTCTGAAAAGAACACTATAATACAGCAATATGCTAATAAAGAGCAGCCAAAGGGCCTTAGAATAAATAAAAATTACTAAGAAAGCATTCAAATTTCTCAAACTCTCCTCCAAGTGAGTGCTGGTTTGAAGGAATAAATAACAGAAGTTGTTGAGGGAAATGAGAAAAATGTGTTATTATCAGAAACTAGTTGAATTCCCTGGATCACTTTTATTTGAAAATAAAAACAGCACAGATGCAAAGGAAATAGAATTGATAGTTTTTCTGTGTGATTTCCATGCATGGAAGTTTTCTTGTTATTCTACATCCACAGATGAAAATAGACAAGAAAAAAAACTTTAATTTTTATTTATTTATTTATTTATTTGAATTTTTACAATCTGGACAAATATTAGAATTGCAAATATATTTCAAATCAGCTGTGAGTGTACTTTAACAAGAAGCATTCTTTTAAAAGATCCTGCAAAATCATCTTGAAGATCTACAAGTACTTTCCCCCAATCTCCTTATCATGATTCACATAAGCAGGTTGGCTTAATCAATCCAGTTTGACATGCACTGAGCCATAAAGTAACCATATCAACTCAATTTGCATAAAATGCCAAACCAGCACATAGGTTGCTGTTTTGTGCCATCTGTGAACCAAGCCAGTATTTCTTGTAAAACATAATTTGTAGTTTATATGTTTGAGTGGTTATGTCAGTGCAGTTTGCTGGGGGGGGGGGAGTACAAAATAGGAATACAAAAACAGTACTGGCTATTTTTTCAGTCTTTTATTTATACAGAACAAATGTTTCCAACTTGACATCCTTTGGAGTGCAAATTTCTGAAGAAATTCTATTTCATTGGATTCTAAGACAAATGGAGAGCACCTCATCTTCCATGTTCAAAAGCAGAAAACATTGGAAAGCCACTGGTGAAGAAAGTCCCTTGACCATGGCCTCCTTCTAGGCCAGCGGTCCCCAACTTTTTGGCCACCAGGGGTCAGTTCTGTGGGGAGAGGTTTTTCTGTGGACTGCAGGGGCAGTGGGTTTGCATGCTGGCTGCATCCCCTGGATGAGGCTTCCCTTGTTTTGTGTGGCTCAGTTTCTGGCATGACATGGCCAGTGGCCTGTCCATGGATTGGGGTTGGCGACTCCTGTTCTAGGCTGTCTAGAGCAGTGGTTCCCAACTTTTTTTTTGGCCATGCCCCACCTAAACATCTCTAAAATCCTGGCTCCACCCCCCCACCCCATGACATATAATTATTATTTTACTCAAAAAGTGAATTCTACTCACACGGAGGATGCCTAAAAGGCCATTAACTTGGTTTAAACAAGGTTCAAATTGCCCCCATTAAAATCAAATCCTCCAACTTGTGGGGTCTAGGCCCCACATTGGGACCCATGAGTCTAGAGATTTCTGAGAGGACTATTTAATCTGACCTAGCAAAGAACTTTTTATACTTGTGGAAATTAACCATTTAGTATATATTGGCAACCAATCGTTATAGTTTTCTCTGCCATATAGGGATGTTTCATTTATTTATTTTTTTAATTTATTTTCTTGTTAATGTTAGTGTTCAAATCTGTGCTAACAAGGGTCCCCTTGATGGATGCCCAAGGGATAAAAGTACTGCATGGCGCCACTCTGCGTATGCCCTTCACTTCAGTTTCACCCAGTTGCAAACCGAAGGGAAGCAGCGTTCGTTCAAAGCCGCGCTCGGCGGCGAGCGGAGCAGAAAGGCCAGGTGAGGGCGGCGCCAAGGCTGGCGGCAACCGGGGGCTGAGCGCGCCTTTCCCTTCTTCGTTCGGACGCCGCGGCTGCTCCTGGTCGCCTTGCGAATCGAGAGCTGGGGAGGTTCGTTGGTAGCGGGAAGAACAGCCGCCAGCAACTGCCGTCCTCCCTCCTTGCATTCCAGCATAGCCCCAAAGGAAGATCCAGAGCGAAGCATGGATGGCGTTGAGAGCCCGGACGCAGCTCCTGCCTCCTCCTCCTCCTCCTCTTCCCCCGAGTCCTCCGAGGAGCTCCGTTCTGCCCTGACCATGACCAAGGGGCTCTCCATCTTCCTGGATGTAAGCGCAGCGGGTCCCTCGCCTCCCTTTCTCAGGCTTTGATCTGCTGGGTCCTTGGGCGTCACAGAAGTTCGACCCTTTTCTCTTGTGAACGGGATGGAGGTTGGCGGATAGGGAGTAGGGGAAAGCATTTCTTCCTTTCTTCTTTTAAATTATTGCAAACGTGTAACAGGTTGGGCTTTTGCTTCTCTCTCTGTGCGGAAGCCTCAACCTGTTGAATGTTTGCCCGCCCCCAAATCGGTGTGTAGCAAGAGTTCCTTGATCTCAAGGAGATTATCCTATCAAATGATGCTAATACCAAGATCCTGGTTATTTGATATGGGCCCTATTAGAGTCCTCTAAATTAGATCCCTCTGGCTGAATGATAAAACGACCTGAGGCATAAATCACAGGTTCTGGACTGTGGGTTGCAAATATATTAAGTTGATTTGCACTCTTTTCTGTAAGAAAAACAGATTTAGATTAACATTTTTCCATGCTGTTTTATTAGAAGTTTAGAGGCACAACCAAGAAAAGGGAACACATTTTTGGTACTAAAATGACAGTTGACTAGTTCTTCTATTCAGATTTTTTTTTAATACCAGTTTTTTTTAAAAAAATAATGTAAGTATTTAAAATTTGGTGTTTACAAAATTAGTCACAATGATTCTGTATGAGCAGGGTGATTCAATTTGCTCTAATAACAGGTGTATTTCCAAAGCAAAAGAGTTGGTTGTTCAGATTGGGAAATTTAGAAAAGCTGTTGTGAATTTCAGTAATGCTAGATTACCTAATGCTTCCTTAGCGTGGTCTCAAATGATAAAGATACATCTTTGGTACAACTTAGAAGAGCAGTGCATGATTGGTGGGTGTGGACATTATGTACCCACCTTATTTTGTGTGCTAAGCAATAATTAGGAAAAGAGGTTCTAGTCTTGGTTTGGGGCAGGAGAGGGATGGTTTTAAAATCAGCTGAGCCATAGAGTGATTTTAATTCCTTTACTATATCTGATTAATACATTTCATTAAATTTGTGTGATGAAAAATAAAAATAAAAGGAGGGTATTCATGTACTTGGAACTTATGGAGAAAAAGCAGAATATAATTGTCATAAACGATAGAATAGCAATTCATTAGGACAATTTGTTTTGATTTTAAAATAAATCAAAGAAAAAATGCTAACCTTTCAAACTAATTAGTGAGTTATTAACTGTTGGATCTAATAGCTCCTATGGAAAACAGAAGACTATCCAGTATACATAGAATTTAGTATTTAAATAGATTGTTTTATTTCAATATAAGGGTGATTTTTCAACTCCCAATGACTGTATACATACAAATGTTAAAACATCAGTAAAAACCACAAGAAAAGTATTGTTTAAAGCAGTTTTGTTATAATGTTATCATAAAAAGACAAAAAATAATCCTGGCATAGAAGTAGCAACAGAGTATATTTAAAAACATCATGTATCAAGTATCAGATTAAACATTTTAATATTTATTTAAGAATTTCAATATGTATTTTCTTCTTCCAAATCGAAATGCTTTTAGATGAGAAGCTCATGATAGGGTTGGATTTGGAAGATAGTGTAAAATCATTTGTTGACAATTGTCCAAATATGTTAAATATTAAACACTATTTTAATGTCTTCTATTAAATACTATTCTTTATTAAATGCTATTATATATCAGTGGCCTTAATATTCTGAAATCACATATTAAAATATGTGATAGCATGTTAAATGTGAATATCTGGTTAAAATCCATCAATTACATTCATTGTCACAGGTGATCCCAGTCCTCATAGATAAATCCTCAAATACGGAATAGCTATACATTTTGACAATATTTCATGTAAGTGGCTCACCAGTGTATGGGGCTTTTACCTACCAGAAATCCATCCATGTAATTAAATGATGCAATTACAAATGTCTATTCCAGTTCCTTGCTGAGATGTAGGGATGCTCAGTGGATCAACATTTCCAATACCAGTCTTTTATTATAAAATATTCCCAAAATACCACAAAAAAGTAGAATATTGAATTAGAACACCTAGTCAGTGATTACTTCCCTGTAATGTGTCTTCAGCGAGTCTGATACATCATCCCACAATTGATTAGAAAACCTGACAGAAGTGAACTGTTTTACCTGGCACCAAATACAAGGGCAATCTGGCATCTAATCAATTGCAAATGTGCACCACCTATTGGTCCAAAGAAAATACTAACACTAAATGCACCTTTCTTCAAAAGTATAGTATGTACTGTCTATTGTAGTACTGTGCTATCTGTACCGGGATCATAATTAATAAGCCTTTTTAAAAATCCTCTAAAACATTGCTAAGTTTACTGAGCTATAAATATGTCCTTGTAAGCATTACAGTATTTCTTTGTTGATACTGATATATATTGGTGTATTCCCTCTTAGATTCTGAGAAGAGCAGATAAAAATGGTAAGTACAATCATTTGCTTTTCTTTCCCAGAACGTAAGTAAAACAGTGAGGGATTTGGAGGAACATTTCATTCAATTGCTTTGGGTTTCCCTAGGGGAGACAGTGGCTGGCTGGTGAACTTGTCACTTCAAAATTACCTGGTTGAGGAGTTTGATCCATCATCACTGGCGACTTTAAGATGTGTGGACTTTGACTCCCTGGGAAATACTGGGAGCTCAAATCCACATGTTAAAGTTGCAAGGTTGAGAAACACTGGCCTAGGTAGCACTGATTATGGGGATCCACAGGGGACTGTGGGCAAGGGATGCTAGGGATACAAATGATACAAGTTGCATAATTCAGGTGTGCAATCATGCCATGCTGCATGCAACATCGTTATAGCTTACGCTGGCATCTATGGTGCCATATCTATGGAGATCATCTGACTTGTTGGCATATATGGTTGAATAGGGATTGTAAATCCATCCAAAGCTCTTTACATATGCAAGCTCTTTTGCACATTATATAAACAAGCTTTATTTGGCTCAAACTTTATTTGCTGAATAAATAACAATGCTGAGTCCATACATCATGACAAGTTATAAAACATGGTTTATAGTCTGCATTTAAATCCTTGGCTTAAAAATATTGTGGCGTATCATTCTGGCAGTAATGTGCACTACTAGGTCACGGAGCATAAATGGTCCAGTCATGGGCTGGACAGAGGAGTCTTTCCCTTTGACACATGAGTGTTTCTTGGAGTCTTACAAACAACATTTATACTTAGGCAGGGCCCTCCCTAGGGATTTACACATCTTCTAGAGGTATTTAATCATTGTTGTGCCACTTAAACAGTAATGAGAGGTTTTATGTCACCACAGTGAGGGCCAGAAGGGAAACAGCTTTAATATGAAAATGGGAAAAGCCCTGACTGTAATTTTTTCCCCTCAGATATAGTGGCAAGTATTACAAATTCCCTGTGATGCCAGGAAAAGATACAGCTGCTCTGAAGAATTCCAGACAGGTGCTACATGCTTTGAAACCCCTTTTTAAAACTATTTCCAGTGTCTTCCAATTTCATTGCAACATATGAGCAAAGCTTTTGCCTTTGAAAAGGCTCCACCAGAGAAGATTTCATAGCTGGAGATGCAACAGCTGTGCACAGCTTCCAGCAGTGCTCTGAAAAAACAAGGCACTAAAATCCAATAATTAAGTACTGATGAAAAGCCGAGGAGGGATGGTTTAGAATACCTGATGTTAGTATCATTCATAATATGCCAGAAAGAACAGCTGTGAACCAAATAAGCTAAAAACAAAAAAGGAAACAAGAACTACATTTGAGGCAGAATGGATGAAACCCTAAATAAAAATAATATGAGATTCCTGTTCTTGAACAGATTTTTAGCTGTAGTAAAACAATTGGGGACAACATAAACTGACCTGCTGTTTTAAATGTAGAACTGGCCCAGTTTCACACAGATCTGTCCAAGGAGCTGATGGGAAGGATCTCATCTACATGACAAAAGCCAATTCTACTTTTTCACCCGAAGGGAAAAAATATACAACATATTCATCCTTTATTTCTAATTATTAGCATTGTGCTCTTTCTCTGATGTTTGCGATTTTCCCCCTTACATGGAATTGCATTCAGGGTGTATTAAACTGCATTTAGATTTTACTGCTTTTGTTAAGTAAAAAATTGTAGTTTAATCTTAGGCCTTTTTGCAATTATTATTTTTTACTATAATTCTTTTTTTTACCAATTATCATTTTACTACAAAAACAGTTGCAATGCTATTTGAAAACGGTTTCAAAACCAGTTACAAATTTGTTCAAGGAAATATTTCTTCATTTAAATCATAGACTTTACTATTGATTATCTGGTTGAAATATCAGATATTTAAAGTAAAATTAACAGCACAATTCTATAGTCTGTTGAGAGTTATAGCCACCTGGATTCACTAGAACATATTTCCAGATCAACGAGTAAAGGATTCTACTATATGCAGGCTTATTGGTAGAAACATATCCAGTCAACATCTACAAGATGAGGCTACAATATCATGATCCATGTCCTTCCACTTCGGCACTTATGTGTAACATCAGGAAATGTATGAAAGGAGTTTGGATTGTGAAATGTTTGAAGTTTGAAGTTTATTGGTATTTGTATGCCGCCCACTCCCAGGGGACTCTGGGCGGCTTACAGACAACAAGGGAATTAAAAATTAAAAAATTAAAAATAGAGACATAATCATTTTAAAATTACACAACATACATACACTTAAAATGGGGCTGGATGCTGATCAACAGCCCCAGGCCTGCTGGAACAGCCAGGTCTTAGTGGCTTTACGGAAGGCCGGAAGAGTAGTGAGGGTCCGGATCACTACGGGGAAATCATTCCATAGGGCCGGGGCGGCAACAGAGAAGGCCCTCCCCCGGGGGGTCGCTAACTGACATTGACCCGCCGATGGTACCCGGAGGAGGCCCAATTTGTGCGATCTAATCGATCTTTGGGAGGTAAATGGCAGGAGGCGGTCTCTCAGGTAGCCAGGTCCTAAACCATGTAGGGCTTTAAAAGTAATGACTAGCACCTTGAAGCGTGTCCAGAGACCAATGGGAAGCCAGTGCAGCTCGCGGAGGATAGGTGTAACATGGCTGTATCTAGGTGTAACATGGGTGTACCCATTATCGCTCGCGCGGCTGCATTCTGGACCAGCTGCAGTCTTCAAAATGATGCCCCATCATTTTGTAAATTTCAATACTTATGCACACTGATATTATTTGACTGTAGCCATTTTTTGCAATCTGTATTCCCTCCAAATGTCTGGACTTGAATTATCTACAACATGCTGGTTGGGAGATACATAACCAGTATGAAGGAGCAGAATGCTACCTGGGCTTCAATTGGGCATTAATTTTGCATTAGCTTAATTCACAATTATGCTTTACAGCAGCAGACTTATTAGATATTAAAAGCCTTGTTTATTTTCTGATACAATGTACCTAAATGACATAAGATTCTACAGATAACCTTGTTTAGTGACCAAATTGGGACCAGCAACCTAGCCGTTAAGAGGTTCATAAAGAACTGGTGAGTATGCTTAATATTTTTATTTTAGGTTTCCTTTGCTTTACAGATGTGTGAAGATCATAAATGCAATGATTGGTATTTGTAAAAATATACATTTTTAAAAATAAAAATAATAAATAAAATTGCTTTTTGTATCACCATCATAGCTGTGAATGATAGTAAATGAATCCATCGCTAGAAGAGGACTGCCTGTATAAACATCAGTATAAGGAATTCTTCCCTTTCAGAAATCTTCTTACTCTAGCTATACTTAACATTGTACAGCTAGGATCCAGTTGCTGGATAACAGCCTGATGAAAAAGCTGAGAGAATCATTGATGCATAATTATCAGTTAAAACAAATATCATGTTACTTGCTCAGAACAGGTTTCTATGGCTACTTGAGGAGATGCTAATGAAACACTTTAGAAAACAGATAGCTTAGACTACAAAAGTAGGTAAAAAGCACTGTTGCAAAGGAAATGGATGTACTACTGAGCTATCTTTCAGTGTACCTGAAGAAAATGCCATTTCAGAAAAGATCTCTATTCCTGAATCATGTACAGCAAAGCCTGCATTTTTAGTCTTCACTGAAATTGGACTTTCCTTTCATTGTGGCACTCATGCAAGAATAAATGGGTCAAAAATTTCTTAGTAGACATATATTCAGCACTGATAGCTTCGGATGATGGAACAACTTATTCACAATGTAAGTGGAATTTATTCGTGTGTAATAGGGCTAGCAGATTGAGACTATGATTTGCCTGAATGGTGTGGTACCCTGCCTGAGCAGGAGTTTGGATTAGAAGACCTCCATTGTTAATGTAGTGTTTCTGGGAGCTGTAATCTTAATAGGTTGGTAAGACACTACATGAAGGTGTTCGATTTTGGATCATCTAATTGCACTCTTGAGCTAATTTGACCACTAAGACAAATGGTTAAAAAAATCCCTGCATAAAGGACAGGCTATCCTTATGGCTATTTCCCATGTGATCTACAGTAATATTTGTAATAATCAGGGATGGTGATCCCAAGGAAAATGGGAGGTGCGCTCCTGTAAAAAGAAAAACTCCTTCACCTCTATAGGACTGGTGAAAAGTCTATAAGAACATGACAGCTAAATTTTACTGCACTACAAAAATGACCATCTGCAGTCATAAGAAACACATTTTTCTATTATAATAATGTACCTTATATGTGTGTATGAGGGAGGGGGGTTATTTTAAGCAGAAATGTATAAACGCCTGTGGTGCTTCCTTTTAAAAAGTCATGACCTTCAAATTATTTAGAGTAAAATGTGTCTGGGTAAGGAAATCCTTCTCTGATTTCAGATGATGGCAAATTGTCCTTTGATGAATTTAAGGCTTACTTTGCGGATGGAATCCTGAGCATAGAGGAGCTTCACCAACTGTTTCAGAAGATTGACATACACAATACAGAGTAGGTAGCATTGATTTTAAAATAATCAATTTGGAATCACAGAGGCAAGGCTATTTTCTGGTATGGATTTGTCAGGTAAACTTGCTGCTTTATAAATAATGTATGAAATGTATGAATAGCCTCATCCATAACCTATAAACCTTAAATATTTCTAAGGATGCAGGCTACAGTAGTGAGGTGGGTGGAGTGGGGAAGTGATCCATAATCTTTGGGTAACAGTGGATTGTTTTATGCATATAAATGTTGAGAGAGTGCCTTTTTATTTTCATTTGTTATAATGCCATTCTGCCATTTTGAACTTTAGTTTGTTTGCATAGGGATGTGTCAGTGATTTATACCATTATCGGACCAATAGTAAAAAAAAGATCCTGAAGATGAAATTCAAATACTTTGGCCACCAAATGAGAAGGAAGGCCTCACTGGAGAAGAGCCTAATGCTGGGAAAGATGGAGGGCAAAAGAAGAAGGGAATGACAGAGAATGAGGTGGCTGGATGGAGTCACTGAAGCAGTAGGCATGAGCTTAAATGAACTTCAGATGATGGTAGAGGACAGGAATGCCTGGGGGAGCATTGTCCCTGGGGTCGCGATAGGTCGGACACAACTTCGCAAATAACAACAAGTAAAAAACATTTTAAAAATACTATTGTGCAAAGGAAAAATAAATCTCTTCCAAAACTGTCTATGGAGATTCTTAATCATCCAGGTTATGGCTGTCCTGAATGTGTTTTCAAAAGACAACTAGACTTCCATATTTTTTTTCCTTGAAAACATTTTGCTTCTTATCTAAGGACAACTAAAGAAGCTTCTTGGATGAGAAATGAAATGTTTTCAAGGAAAAAAAAACACAACTCCAGTTGCCTTTTGAAAAGCACCTTTGGGATCCTTCCAAAATTGTTAAGCTGCTCCCATATAAACATCCCTGACACTATTAATTCAAAAGATGAAGGAATAGCCCCACAAATTCTATTGGATTCCAAGAAAAATGTTATGCATACATACACATGCTTTCCTTGTGCCTATTTAAATATAATTAAGAGATGCCCCTAAACAAAAACTTCTGTGCCTATTTGTATTGCATTCCATACAGGAGTCCTAATGCTTACAACTCTCATTTTATGCTATTGAATGGGAAACAATCATAGCCTTTTGTTTTCCTGCAATTATATTAACAGTTGAGATGATGTTCTGGATTTGGATTTAGCTTACAAATCTAACTAATACACCAGCCAAATAAGCATGTCTTCCACGTTACCAGCTCTGAGTTTCAAACATATTCTGTGATTAAAATATCCCACCATGTAGGGCTGCCTTTATTGGGCTATATTAAGTTCTGTAGGGTTCCCAGATCTAGGCTTTAGAAATTCAAATGATGATTGGATGGCAGCATAATAATATTCTGTGGTGAACATTAACTTTTTGTTCCCATCTGTGATGGTACAGATTTTTGTACACCAGATCTGAAAGCCTTAAAGTTAAACTGTTTTTGTGTTTGGACTTAACAGGCAAGTTATACTATGAATATCTTGCTGGTGGCATTATTTCTCCTTTGGTGTTTGCATTTGGTGCAGCTGCTATAACCTCACAAGTCTTAGCAGATAGTAATAAAAAGCCATGGCAACCCATTTAAGGTCAAAGTCCAGGGGAGAGCTCTGTCAATCATAAGTCTAACGTGATAATTGCATGTTTAACATTTAATATTTTCAAAAATGCAAATCAGAAAACTCATGTTGGATCCCTTTTTTGCTAGAACTGATCTCAACATCAGTCTCTTTGACAATCTGAAATTACGATTATAGACATGAAGCTCAGCTGGTATCTGCCATTACCTTCCCCATTTGTAGCAATTAATATATTAATAGCAGCTGTGCCTTCAAGCCTCTTTGCCATGGATTGTGAGCAGGCTCTGTGTCTCTTTCATACCAAACCAGGCTCAAGATTGCTTTGGGGGTAAAAGGGCTTGCTTCCCAGTCTTTATGAATGGGTCCACTTTCTTGTGGTCCATTCCAGGAATCTTGAGCTTGCAAAGGCACAATTTGAGCAAGCTAAAGTAATGTTCTTCTTTTACCAGAAGGTTGGAAATATTAATACCACTTTATAATATTTTATATTATTGGAACATTGTATCTAGTTTTGATGGCCACAATATAAAAAGGATCTCGAGATTCTACAAAAAGTGCAGAGAAGAGCAACAAAGATGATTAGGAAACTGGACACTAAAACATATGAAGAGAGGTTGCAGATTGGGTATGCGACTGAAGTGACATGATAGCGGTGTTTCAATATTTGAGGGGCTGCCACAAGGAAGAAGGGTTAATCTCCAAAGCATCTGCCAGCAGGATAAGAACCAATAGATGGAAGCTAATCAAAAAAAGAACCAACATAGAACTATGGAGAAATTTCATGACAATTAGAACAATTAATCAGAGGAATGAATTGCCTCCAGAAATTGTGGGTGCTCCAACACTGGAGATTTCTAAGATGAGATTGGACAACCAAAAGATACAGGGTTTCCTGCAAGGGCAGAAGATTAGAAGACCTTCAAGGTTCTTCCCAACTCAGTTATTCTGTTATTTGTTAAACACGAAGCACACCCAGAAGAAGATGGAGAGACAATGTTCAATGCTGACTGCTGAAAGTTGTATAATGTTCTCTCTTTCCTACCAATAAATTTTGCTAAAAGTATTCTGAGGTAGAAAGAAGCACTTTCTGTTTTAAGCAACTGTCCAAAAACCTGATTTTGCCCTAGGCAAAAGGGAAATGGTTTGGTCAAATGGCTAATCCTATGTTTTTCTTTTATCTATCAAAGGGAATGTGGGTTTGGCCAACTGCCAAAACTTTGTTTTTCCTTTGCACAGGCTTGTTGAATGTGCTTGTAAATATGATAAGGCTGTTGTTGTTTTAACCATTCAATCATGTCCGATTCTTGAAAACTTTATAGGCAAGTGCTCTCCACGCTATTGAAGAATGAGAAGGCTTTTGTAGCACATTTTTGACAGTCCTCATTCATTCATTCAAGAACACTGCACATGAGTAGCAATGTTGTTAGGGTTATAGTATCACAATTGTAGACTGCATTTATTAGTTTGTTTGTTTGTTTTTCATTTTTCTAAACACCTCTCTCTTAAAGAGGGGTTTTAGCACCCATGCACATACATTGGGAAATCTCTAGAAGGCAGCCATAAACATAAGCTCTAGGCATGGAAAGTTCTCTTCAGTTGGCATGGCTACTTTATTGAGGTTTTCATGGTACCGTTGTATAGATATTCTAAACGTGCCATTTAGCAACATTTTCAAGCATGTTAATCTGCCTTTAATCATGCAATGTCCATAGAATGTCTAATTTAGATTTTTATGAATTTGTATTATAAGAATTTTTCTAAAACAGCACATTAAAATTACAATTATGATTCATCACACAGTCAGCCAGATGTTTGGACTGGAATGTTTGACACACTTATTATTAGTTTCAACTGTCTTTCAAAATATGCATCTATCCCTTTTACAAATGGAGCCATTGAGAGAAAAAATGTTTAGAGAGCATTTATTGTAATTATTAATTGGAAATCCTGCTTCTAGTTTCACTATTCTGTCCCTTGAATGATAAAAAGGAGGTACAGGATCTGCCTCGAAACCCCTTCAAAGTGTGTGGTTTCAGTTTCCAAAATGTGATCGCCTTTCAGAAAATGAGATCAACTGCAGTGTGATCAGGGGTCCCCAACCTGTGGGCCACAGCCCTCTAGTGGGCCATGAGATGGTTGTAACTGGGTGGGGAAATAGCAGGCAAACGCACATGCACTGTATCCCCACTTGCGTGAGCAGTAGGCAAACATGTACACACGGACTCGATTTGTGTGAGCATTGGGCACACATAGACACTGCTTGTGAAAATAGAGCTGCAGGAAATCATCCACTCTCTCCCCCATTCCGGTCCGCAAAGCTAGAAAGGTTGAGGAACTCTGTGATAGATACATCATTAGAACAGGAGCACAACAGGAGCACAAGCTGTCCTCTGGGACAGCTTTCCCTCAGAGATATAGATGGCCTCCATCCTCTTAGCCTTTAGGAAGGCTTTAAAACCTGGTTCTTTTCCCAGGTGTGGGAGCAAGATATTAAGCAAGCTTGGCATATATAATTTGAGCAAGAAATTGTTTTTTAGTGGGTTCTGGCCCATTTTACATGGTTCTCGTGGTTTTGTTGTTGCTATGGTTCTGTTTTTGTTATTCAAGTCTGTTACCTTAGGTTTTTTTTTTAAGGTCTTGTTAGCTACCCAGAGTAAGAATAAAATAGACTGCTGTATAAATTGTTTAAATAAAAAAGCTGATGGAGAGGTTGCTTCCTGAATTTGCTTCTTTTTGGTCCTCCTTTCTGTCTACAAATATGCATAGGTTTTTTTTTATTTCTTAAAAAAAATGATTGAAAGTTTTTAAAAAGAAAATAATACAATATAATACAATCTAAAAAAAAGAAAAGAAAGAGTGAATAAGTGTAAGAAAAAGGAAAAAAGAAGGATAAAAGGAAAAAATATTTAAAGAAATAACTTCCAATCTTCATTACAAAAAATACAAACAAACGTAGCAATTCCTCACCCCCTTATAAAGTTACATGAAAATATCTCTTCTTCCAATAATTCATCCCTTATCCATGCACAAATCTATAAATCATTAACATTTCAGCCCTGGTGTCAGCAAAAGTCCATAAAGTGTTCCCAGATATTATAGAAACATGTCTATTATAAACTTGGTCGAACATACCAACTTTGCACTTTTCTTTTGCTTCTAGAAATATTAATCATTTCATTCAGATATTGTCATAGGATTTGATGCCTCTTCACATTTCCTTATCCCATTGCAGAAGCTGCTTCATTAACAAACCTCTTTTGTAAATCCTGTAAAGAGTCATTGTCCAGGACATCTTGGTGCATAAAGGGGGTGCGCATAAGCGCATCAGAGTGCCTACCATCCCTGTCCCACTGTCCCCATTTATTTGTATTCATTTCTTTCGTTCATATCCATGTTTATATTTCTACCGGCTATCTTGTACATATTTGGCAAACTAATAAATACAAATACAATGTGCCATTTGTATTTTCATTTTAATTGTCATATCTGCTTATTATCCACATTTTTCATTTTCCAGTAGGTCAACAATTTCTTTATATTTTACATTTTCTACATCAGATAAGGCTTATTCCAGCTCTCTATTCTGTAGGTCCTGGAGAAAAAGGAAGGTATTCTCTTTCAAATTTGCCATTTTGGTAGAGAAAAAATAAGTCTTTGAAGTACTTTTTATGCTGCAAAGCACAAAATTGAATTTATAGGTGCATCTTTTATTTGAGAAAGTTTCTTGTTATTATCTTGCTACACCATTTTCAACTATTTCACTTTGCATTTAATGGTAAAGCATATTTCAAACTTGCTATTCAAGTTTGAAAAATTGAGAAATTTGTTTGAGATGCAATTGAGTTGCATATTTAGTTTGAAATAAATAAATTGTATGTAAACTTTAATCCATGCAAATCAACATAATAGAAATTAAAAACTGGTCAAGCACACTTGATAATTACTTACAAACTCACACTTAAATTATTAGTTGGTGTACAAACCTAATTAAAAGAAGTTGATTGCAGAATTCACAAAATAGCAATGCATTTTCTATATTATATATTTTTTCTTGCAGCAACTTGGAAACTGAAGAATTATTTGGTAAGTAGTTCTTTTTTAATTAAAATAAAAGAATCAAATTCATTGCTTCCAGAAGGAGAGAGAAAACTAGTGAGTCTGAACAAGGACAGTTGGGTTTGTTTTATTGTTAATGCCTAAGAAGTAATTTGATTAAAAGCAAATTACTTCTTAGGTCATAAATGCAATGAGAAGGTTGAAACATGGTAACACTATAGGAAATGTGTGCATAGTGATTTTATCTTAGCGGGTCTTCAGATCAATTTTTTGCTCTTTAGCAACTCTTTGAGCAACATACGACTGTGAGAAAGTTTATTGTGCAGTTCTTCATTAAGAGAAAACATGATAAAGTGACTGGAATATTACGAAGTTGAGTGCAATAAAGATGAACTACAATGAAAGTAAAGCTTGCAGGAGAATAAATAGAATATTTCACAAATGGCTCAATGTTGAGTAAGAAGTTTGGTGTATGATGTTGCCTTAGCTCTTTAATGCATTAGTGGATAAATGTTCCTGGGGATGCATGTGAAGACTTTAGAATTATGTTGCTTGGGGACAGGAATATGCCTGTATCTGTTTACATAGCATTGTTATATTAAATGTGTCGCTCATTGTGTTTTAATATAAAGATCTTTTTGGAAAGATATTTCACCCTGATTTCCCTAATTAACCTTTATTATAACTTCTGAAGCAAGCATATCAACCCTCCATACACTTTGGCATTTTCTTTCTTTGCTTGTTCCTTCTCTTCTTCCTTCTTTCTTTTGCTCTTGCTAAAATAAACCAGACCAAAGTACATTCAGAGGGATTTACCACTTTTACCCAGCCTTAATAAACTACTATCCTAAAGGATTTGGGTGACCCAGCTTATGTCTGTCTGTCTGTCTGTCTGTCTGTCTGTCTGTCTCCCTCCTTCTCTCTCTCTCTCCCTACCTCTCTCCATTTTGGTTTTTCAGTCTTTCCACTTTTTCATTCTATATTTCTATTTATTTTAGAATATTTTTCCCAGCATCTGGGAGCTTATGAAAGTGTCCTATCTGCTTTGGAAGATCTCAATGTAGCCATATTGAAGGCAATGGATACTACAAAGAAAGTAGGCTTCCTTGTGTTATTTTTGTATGATGTAATGGGGGCTTGTGTTGCATAAGTATATAAGGATTTGCTTTGTGAGAAAAGAATTACTATATTTGCTTAGATGAAGGACAAAGCAATCATCAATCCCAGTTCCATCAGCTCCTTCCAGCTTGTTTGAAATATTTCTAGGTCCTGGGCATAGACAGGACATCTGGGAGCTTATGAAAGCATCCTACACATACACCCATCCTCTGCACTACATATTATACCAGTGTATTCCCCCCCCCCCCGGTTTCTTCTTAACTGTAGCCACTGGTGCATGGAAACTCAAAATACTAAAATACTATTGCCTTTAATAAAATGAAATCACATTTTTGATCACTTCAAATACTAAACTCTAATTTGAATGGGATGCTCAGCACATATGGAAAATGTTTGTCTATTCTATATGATCACTAGCCCCCACCAGTATATCAAATTATCACATAAGAATATAAGATGGTCCAACAATAGTAGAAGGGTGTACTAGGTTCTCAGGTTTCATCTGACATGATATGGGGGAGGAACATGGAAGTTATTATTTATGAAATAAAATGAAATATGCTGCTTTCCGAATAACAACTTTAGGAAGTTATCCAATATCCCACTTATTTCTTTACTTTAGTGAAAGAATACATGCTTTTCATGAAAAATGTCTCAGGCTCAGTTTCTAGTATACTCAAAGCAAAATTGAAGCAACAATTGTAGAGTCACAGCTAATCAATAAGTCTATAATGAGCTATAGTGGGGTGGCCAATCTTTTTTAGCAAATGTAACATTTGTCTCCTTTGCTCATGTAATCACAGCTTCTTGCAAGGCCAGATAGAAGAAACACTTATCCAGACACTCTCATCTGAGACTGAACTCATTAATTCACACCTGTGCCTTGAAAGAAAGATCATGCTGTGCTGGGCTGTGTACAGTCAGATCAGGAAAAAATGTCAATCTTCTTAGATGGGAATCTGAAGTCTATAAAACAATTTTATCCAACCTGGCATCGAGAGATGTTGGAGTATAATCCCAATGTGTCTCTTGATTGACAGATTTACTTGAAAGGGGCTCAATTAAGTTATGGAACAAACTTTCATTTTAATATCCACAGTAATTAGGTAGAGCAAGAGCAAGAGCAAAGACGAAAAGAGTCTAAAGCTGATCAATCTCATTATTTCAACAGGTTAAATATTTATTGATTAGATAATTGATTAGGTTCCTTCATGATCCCAATTTACTACATATTTTGTTTATGAACAATTGATCCGATTAAGAAACTGGGTTGTTAAATTAATTTTTCAGCACATAAGAGGACAGAAATGAGCCAACCTAATTAAAAAACCCACAGAGCCATGACTAACATGACCGGACAATGAAAGAGTTGAACCTGACTGACCAACCGCACTCAACGTGTAGTCCTCAATGGAACTGCATCTATATAGAGGGAAGTATGTGGTACCCCAAGGCTCTGTTTTAGGCCCAGCACTCTTCAACATATTCATCAATGATTTGGACGAGGGGATAGATGGGGAACTCATCAAATTTGCAGACGACACCAAGCTTGCAGGAATAGCCAATATTCTGGAAGATAGGCTTAAGATACAGAAGGATCTTGACAGACTTGAACATTGGGTGCTATCTAACAAAATCTAATTTAATGGTGAAAAAAGTTTCTACATTTAGGCAAGAAAAACAAAATGCACAGGTACACTATAGAGGTACCTCGTCCAATAGTAGTAATTGTGAGAGGGATCTTGGAGTCTTAGTGGACAACCATTTAAATATGAGCCAGCTGTGTGCAGCAGCTGCCAAAAAAGCCAACACAGTTCAGGATGTATAAACAGAGAGATAGAATCAAGATCATGTGAAGTGTTAATACCACTTTATAATGCCTTGGTAAGGCCACATTTGAAATACTGCATTCAGTTTTGGTCATCACAATGTAAAAAGACTCTAGAAAGAGTGCAGAGAAGAGCAACAAAGAGGATTAGGGGACTGGAAACTAAAACATATGAAGAATGGTTGCAGGAACTGGGCATGTCTAGTTTAATAGAAAGAAGGACTAGGGGAGACATGATAGCAGTATCCAATATCTCAGGGACTGCCACAGAGAAGAGGGAGTCAAGCTATTCTCCAAAGCACCTGAGAGCAGAACAAGAAGCAATGGGTGTAAACTATTCAAGGAGAGAAGCAACTTAGAACTAAGGAAAAATTTCCTGAGAGTTAGAACAATTAATCAGTGGAAAAACTTGCCTCCAGAAGTTGTGAATGTTCCAACACTGGAAGTTTTAAAGAAGATATTGGATAACCATTTGTCTGAAGTGGTGTAGGGTTTCCTGCCTAGGCAGGGGGTTGGACTAGAAGACCTCCAAGGTCCCTTCCAACTCTGTTATTCTGTTATATTCTGAACCTGCCTTAACTGCCCTGGATCACTGGGTCTAGGCTACTAGACACACTTACTAAACTGTAACAGGGGAAGTGATTTTGGCTAGTGTTTTTGTTTAAATCTAGAAACTGGGACTTCCTCAGCAAACTACATTTAAGTAGGTAAATTTTGGTTCCTTGAGAGTTATGCAGTATCAAACTAGGTATGTAGCTAAGTAACTCTATCATTTTTTCCAAATAAACCCTTATAATCTCTCCCCACAAAGATTTTGCCTAAGTGTGAAAGTATCTGGATCCCTTAAAGGTATGGATCAAGCCAAGAGAAGCTTCAAATGGGCATTTTGCTTCAAAGTATATCACAGCATCTTATCTCTAATTGGCTGAGTAACCACACTTCTTTACTCATCAACTGACCTTACAGAGTAAACTATATTTTTGGAGTCTAGCTTGATTTTAGTAATGAAGACTACTAGCTGAAAGCTTTATTTTTTAAAATTTAAAAATAAAAAGATTAAGAGATGATACTGCTGAACTAACACAAAAAGACCACAATGGTTAACCTTAACACTTTTAAAAATTTTGTCCAGTGTTTTTTAAACTTGACAACTTAAGATGGGTGAACCTCAACTCCCAAACTTTCTCAGCCAGCAATTTCTCAGCCATATTAAAGGTTCCATGTTTGAAAGACATGGTATCCATGGAAATAAGATATCCTTGAATCAAATTTTCTGATTTAATTATTTGGAAATTCTTTAAAAAAAAAAAATCAGAGGCTGGAAGAGATTGTGACAGCATTTACTATCCTCTTTCCAAGTATACTTTATTTCTCCTTTTCATCTGGAGTTCCACCTTCAGGCTCTCAAAACTACAGCAGCCATTTTGGAGGGAGGGTCTATATGACAGAAAAGGTAGAGCCAGAATATCTGCAGTTCACTGGCCTGCAATTGACAGGTTGGACCAATGTATTCATATTTTATTTCCCAGCACTTTTAAACCAATTATTGTTTGGCATGATAAGTCAGTGGTTCCAAAGTAGAACAGTACAATATGGATATAGAATGCCTTCCTGAATATGAAAAATATGCATTAGGATTTTTTGTTTCATTTTTTACTATTCTTTCAAAACAAAGACCTTGAAGACATTTGAAAAACAGAAGACTTTGAAGTTTTCTGTTTTTCTTCCCAATCCCTTCAAATGTTTTGTTTGAATAGAACATTTCAAAGTTGCCTCACATATGACTGAGTTTCATTAGCAACTTATGGATTTCTAAAACTCTTAACCAAGGCAAGTTGAATTGTACTCTATTTTCTTCAGATGTTCTTTCTCGCAAGAACCCTGAATGAAAGATCCACAGACTTTTCAGTCTCATCTCCTTGGCACATTCAGCATTTGTTTTCATCTTGTCATTTTTTGTGGCTAAAGTGTTGTTTTCACTTTCAAAGAAAGGAATCAGATAGCTAAAGATGCCTTGCAAAATCATGTTTGACTAATGCTTTGCTATTGTGTTACAAAGCCAGCATGCAAGGGAAGGGAGACAAAGGCCCATGAAAGTCCTTATACATGTAATGGAGTGTCTGAAGAAAGACAGATATTGGGAATAAGTGTAGCATATAAATCTCATTACTTCTATCCTGGAGGGGAATTGCTATGAGTCACTTCTGTTGCAAAGTAAAACTGTGACTAGATTAACAAAAGGTCTAAGATTTTTTCTGCATCTCTGTCAGCTTAAAATTTGCCTGATCAAAGAAGTAATAAGATTTTACCACAGCAGTGTCTTAAAATTGGAATGCTTTATCCTTCAAAATAATTGAGCCATCTCATTATTTCTCTCCCTTTTGTTGTTTTGGTTATTTTATCTGTTATCCCTTATAAGCCTGCCAACCACATAAAGTTGCTTTTTCTGTCTGGCAAAGTTCTTACATTGCCAATTGCAGTTCTATTCACTGAACTGTGATAATAAATACAGGAAAAATAAAGAGCAAAGAATGTGGTCTTCATATATTAGGAATCAACTGAGAAGCACTATCTTTCAGGTGTAGACCAGAGCAAATGTCCCCAATATGCAGTTCCCCCTAATATGTCCAATTTATAAGGAATGTAGTATACCATTTTAGATAAAATGGAATGATGAACAACATTGACACAGGATGTTACACTACCTGAAATGGAGTCCCTTTCATCTTTGGATAGGACCAATGGTTTCAATCATCTTACTGCAATATTGAGACATGAATCCAAACCTACAGTATTCACATCCATTAGATAACAACGAAAGAAACTTGTATATTATATTAAATATCATTTTAAAGCTCCTTTGCAGTACTACAATACTTAACTTTCTAAAATATCTGTTTTATAACCATGTTGTTGAAAGAGGCTATTTATAACAAGTTTCTTGTCTGAATAACAACAGCAAAAACCAAGATACTTGGTATTTTTTATTTGAATAATGATGATGATTTATTAAAAGTGTATGCCAGCTCAATTCCAAGCAGCTCTATATTATTATTAAAGTGATGTATACTTAGTTCAAGGCAGATAACATTAACCAAAAGACAGGTCTACCAAGAAGCAATTAATTTAATGTCTATTTCAAGATATCCCACTCATCAATAGCCTCAAAATGTTCTATAGAGCATTTAGGATTTGAATAGCTTTTTAAAGACTAAGAAGTTTGGATGTTTTGGAAGGCAAGATGTTTCAAAGGACAAGGGTAGCAAAAAGAAGATATATGATAGGCCCCTCGCTCCCATCATTTCATGAGAAATGGATCATGTCCACAGGTTTTCTCTTAAAGATGCAAGAAGCTGACTAAATAGAAGATAACAACTTTTAAGGTCCCAGGTTCAGAAACTGTTAGAAAACAGAAGCACCCTTCAAGTCCTGGGAAGGCAGAGAGCATTAAGAAGAGACTCAAATGACTCGTCCCTCACTCACTGGAGTATAACAAGGAAGGGAAAAAAAGCACACTCAAATTTGCAAGATTCTGTAATTATACCCTACAAACACCTAAAATGGTTACTGTTATTATAAATCATAAAAGACTATAAAAACAAAGCAAGAACAAAGAATTACCAAACAAAGGAATAATAATGGAACCATCAAGTTGTGACCAGGAGAACCTTTGCACAGCTTTGGTTTGTGCACCAGCTGCAGCCTTCCCAGGATTTGTTCTTTGAAGAAAAAAAATGAAAACAATTTCTTTCTAATAGAATCAGCATGATTAAAAACAACTTTGTACAGTAATTCCCAAAGCAAAATTCTAGGCCCAGAGACAAATTGTGATGTTGGCAGATTTTGAAAGATCCTCTGGTCATCTCTAAGTAAGGGATGTAAATACACCTTTTATATTATTGGACTTTATACAGGAAAGGTAGATCTCCTAATAATTCATCTTTCTTCATTCATTTGCCACAAAAATATAATTATTCAGGTACAATTAGTTCAAATAGTTGTAGTCCACTGGAAAAAAAAAGTCTTATTGTCTGTTTGAATGCAATTACAAAATGCAAAGTAACATAGTCCGGCACCTATGTTTTTACTTATTGACTTGTTTTAATCATAGCTGAATGAGTCACAGTATCTGTATTCATACTGTTGCTGTTTACCATGATTTGTTGAACAAACCTCAAGCATATGAGTTGGATAATATCCTAAATCATGGTTTATAATCTACAATGGAGGAATTTGGACAACACAATAAGTAAAATCAAACTAACCATATTATGATTTAACCTTCTTTTAATCTACAAGGCCACACGGCTGACTCCCGATGATCAGTTTGCAGCATTTGTTTTGAAAGAATGTAGAATTGGTTTACCATTGTTAACTCCCCCCCTCCCCAATTTTCCATTTGGAATAACAATTGGAACATACCAAATCTGATTTTAGAATTATGACTGTAAGGAACTATTATTTGGGAGAATGTGCTTGTAGCTGACAAATGTTAAGCTTTTTCTTTTTACTAGCAGTTTTCCCTATTTGCTTTAGAATTATCAAGAGGCTTCTACGTTGGAACAATTTGTGACTCGCTTCTTGTTAAAAGAAACCCTGAATCAACTACAGTCTCTACATAATTCCCTGGAATGTGCCATGGAAACCACGGAAGAACAAACCCAACAACAGCAGTAGGATTCTTTCTATTGTGTCACAGTGGCAGCATGGTAGAAATTATTTTAGGAAAGCTGCTATGGACCAATGTCTTGCTCAATTAATTTAGAAAATGACACTTTACTAGTACTTCTACAAAATAAAACCTGCCCCGAGATTTGTAGTTAGATTGCTTGAAAGTATCTGAGGCCCACAATTTATTCCCTAACTATTCCTTCTATTTCAAGACTCTTTCTTTTCAATGAATCCATATCCAGGTAGTGATTTCAAGGGAGCTCTTGTGTTGATGAGCTGTTCTTTTTTCTGGAGCTTTCTATCTCATTGCTTGGTCCCAGTGATCCTTCATGATTCTCATTCTCGCTAGAGGACTTTAGGCAGGCATTCTCAACCTTCCTTGTAGTACTATTGTTATGGGAACATATAAAAGGAAAGAATCCTATCTTGACCTCCTTGCTCAAGATTGGATAAAAATAAAACTATAAATGTAATAACTATATTGGGGTATGTTACTTTTTATATAATCATGTTGTCTCAATTCAGAAATAATGTTATCTAGGTCTGTATTCTTGTTGCTGGTTTTGTTTTCAACTTGCCTTGTTTTTATTTTGATAACCAGTGTATTTAGGATCAATTTTGTGATAGCCATAAACAATAATGAGAAAGTTTAACGAGGTTTGTCTATGTAAAGGGTTGCAAATAGATTAAAAATACAAATAATTTAAATACTGAACAGCTTTATGTGTTTTTTTTTCCCCTAAAGGCAAGTCCCAAAGAAGCCAGAGGTGCTCAAAATACAACCCCCAGGAAGACGTTCAGGTCGAAGGTTCCAGAGAAATAATAGTTTTTCTCCAGTTAGTCCTCTTTTGAACCCAGGTAATATTGTTTAACATTTACCATTGTTTATTCATGCAAGTAAGACATCATATAAAATTAATGAAGAAATAAATATCATTTTTTAAAATGGATATAATCAATCATTTTATATTCTGATCATTTTTAATATTTATATTATTTGTGTACAGTACTGGCTTTACATCTGCCAGATATCTGCAACAAACTTTAAACATCTTGCAGGGCTTAAAATATTTCAATGTATTTGAATTATAATAGTTAGATATACATCTTACGTAATATATTCAGAAACAAATATATTGTATGCAAAATAATTTGAAGTAGCCACTTATATTCATCCTGATAACCCACTGTGATGAAAAGGCCATTTCCACCTTTGTGGTCTGTTTTTATTATAGTTGGATGTGGAGAACATATAAAGTATCTCTCCACTTCTGAACAATTGGCAAGGTGATGCAAGCCTCTTGTTGACTTTATGAAGGAATTTTCTCTCTTCTCACTAATACTCACTTCAGCAGATCCTAGCCTTGGCTGCTCTCAAAAATTAAACAAAATTGATCCTGGGTAGAATTTAGATGAGAAACTATTTTTGAATTTTAAACTGCTATGAAGTGTTTTAAATAAGAAGTGGTTTATGTGTCTGCATAAATAATAAATTCCAAGATTACTGGTGACAAAGGGGAGTTTAAAAAACAGAATAAAATAGCAGACCATGAAATGGCTGCCCAAATTTTTTTTAGAGGGCTTGAATTAAACTTGCAGTCATATTTATCTTTACTAATATTTATTTGGGGAGGTGCAGCAAATTTGATGCAGTGCAAGCAATCTATGAAGAATGAGGTCTACATTTGCAAAAGAAAGCAGCAGTAGAAAGATTTAAATCAAGACAGAATCAACATGGGATTTATACTTTACTTGCACCACTTGTCCAGTGAAACAAAAACTCCCTTCCCTCGCCAAGAAACAATACATAGGTGTCATAAAAGTTTGTCTTATTAAGCAAGTACAATCTTCAATCATGTTTTCAATTCAGGTATGTATGTTTTACAAAGGTTTGCACAAGAAGGACAACCAGTGGATGTCTCAAATAAACAGACTTCAGAAGCTGATTGATAAGCTAGAACAGAAGGTATGCATGACTATTTCATTAATCCCTCTTTGCTACTGGAAGCTTCTGTAAGAAATGGGATTCATTCAGTATTTAAGGTTTCTTTTTTAAAAATCTCTAAAGTTTATTTTGTTCTAAAAAGAGGAAACATTGATGCGTACTCTTTATAGACACCTTTCATTCCACTAATTGTTTTGTATATTTTCACTAAACCAAAAAGCAGCACAGTACAGGGCACGTCCATTTCTCCAGCACTTAAGGAGTCTGTTCATCTACTTATTGATAGGGCAACTTTCCAATCACAGAATATAACGGAATCTAATTTTGTGTGGTGAGAGAAGCTGACAAAAGAAAGATCTAGTTTGAATATGATGTGCATTAGAACAGGGGTTCTGACTTAATTTTTTTTTTAAAGGAAGAAATGAAGTTTTATTTAAGAAATAAAAAAGTTCAAGAAAAGCCACAACTGTATCAGGAAAAAAAATACAAATATAACTATTCTTTGCCATTAAGCAGGTACACAACAAAAACTAGTATATTACAAAAAGTACACAGTGAATTCAGAGCAAATTAAGACATATTCTTGCTCTCTTAATATCTTTATTGCTTTTCATCATAGAGTAGGTAAAGTTTTATTGATAATTAAACAACATGCATAAAGGAAGTTCCAGGAGACATGATGTATTGCTTTTGAGAGAAAAGATCCATCTTGATTGTCCAGGATATGCTTATTTTTAATCTGTATTTTTAAAAAGTGATATTTTACAAGTAGATTATCTTCTAATCTACCACCCATTGCAAATCCTATTTTACTATAGATTTGACCAGCTGAAATTATTAATGTATCACCATCTGCCAACATATTTCATCTACTATCTGCTGATTGCTTTATCATTGCAGCAACCATAGTTCTTAATGTTTGCCATGTGGACCATGTTCAACCAATTCCAGACAAAACTAGTTTTTAATTCTGAAACAGAGGAAATACACTGACCATAAAAATGGGCTTTTATGGTCAGCCATAAATCAGAAGAGGGGCTTTAGATGGCAGGATATGATGCTCTCTTGGCATAGTCTTGTGTTGAAATGATCTGATGGTAGAAATATTTGCAACTATTCTAGCAACCTTCATAGATGTATTTTTCTTAAAATGAATCCCTTCATACACAAACTATTGCATCCAATAGAGGACAATGCTAGACTGTTTCCCCAAGAAGAGGAAATAATTTATTCAATACCCTTAAATTCCACTCCATTTTTATATATTTTCTATCAAAATAGATTAGGAATCACAGTATTAGTGATTTTTAAATTATTATCGAAGATAGTCAAAGCACTAGATAAACCTTAACACTTTTGTATTGCCCTTTTATTGGTTGACAAGGACTTAAAGCTCGAGCCACTAGAAGAGGAGGTTTCAGAAGATAATACTAAATCTGTAAGTAATCTTTCCCAACTCCACTCCATGGATTCCATATGAATGGAAAAGCAGAAGAAAGAGTTCTAAATCTGTTCTGGGACTTTCTAAGGCTGGCGTCTTCTGTTCAATCCACAATCTTTTGTGGCACTTGTTTCCAATAAGGCTTTCTAGAAACATGATCCAAGAATCACACGTTTATTTATTTACACATTGCTCTACTGCACTCAAACATAAAAAACTTTGGTTTTGCTTTATCACTTGACCTTTGGAGCTGGGTTCAGACTTAGTCATTCATTGGTTGATCCATTTTAAAACTAACGAAATGATTGAATATTTCCTATGATAGCTATTTACCTTGTCACTTTGTGTGCATTCTAGCTTAATAAACTGCTTTAAAAGTCCAGACAAACATACATCAGAAGTAAACTTTAGAAGCATTTTTACATGTTTAATGCATAAAGCAATATAGCATGTTTAAAAGAAACTCAGAATTGTTAATATAAAAAAAATCTTTAGGTGGGAAAAAGGCTGACATATTGAGTGGACCCAGAATAATGTGGCTGTTCTGACCTAGGCTTCCTGATACAGTAAAAAGCACCCGCTTAGTCCCCCAAACCCTCTTTTTATTTCAAAGGCTGTGAATTGTGTTCGTTTACAGCCTGTAATGAATCCCAAATAGTTGTAGAGTCCTACAGTAGGCTTCTAAAGTCTTTTGGGATAAGGCTGATAAGCACGCACCTTTATCTTCCTTGAAACACTGCCAGACGTAATTGGTAATTAACTAGGCAAGGCCACACGGAGTAAAGAGTCAAAGCGGAGCTTCAGAACATAAACTGACCAGCATGAATCAAGTTGCTTCCCGCAAAGGCTCACATGCCTTTGCTCCTCCTTTATGTCCTGTGGGAGGGGCCAATCACCTCCAAGCCTTACTCCCAAGTTGTCTCTTCTGTCTTAACTGTTCTTGCCTTCTGGTAGCTCTGCGCATGCACGCACTGGGAACAGGGGGAGTCTGTTCTTGCTCTTGGTCCAACTCTGGAGGTTCCAGAGGCAGCACATAACTCCCAGATGGCCCTGACCCCTCTCTGCTTCCGACGCAGAGCCCTCATCTGAGCCTTCCCCAGACTCCAGGACTGGCTCATGTTCCTCCCCAACCTATCTGACTTTGCTGCCAGCTTCATAGGCCGGAAGTGGACAACAACAGTGGCTGGGGTTGCATGGAAGAACTGGAAAAACAATCTCAGAATAAACTTTAAAAATAAAAAAGATAATTTGATGACAGTAGTTAATGTCAATTAATCGGATTGCACTACTGTTTTGCCAGCAAATAATGATTGTTCAACGTCAGATGTCAGTAATCACAGAAGAACTAGAGCCGTTCCACTTCGCTCTAAAGCAGTACGTAGATATGGCCTCTTCTCAGGATGGATGTCTGCAGTGAGTATATTATTCTCAAGGGATGGAAGAATGCAGGTCATTATATTATAGAGAGATTGCACTTTGGGAGACACTGGAAATCACCATTAAAGAACATTTATAAATATCCTAGGCTGACTAATTCAGCAAATGCAGTATTGCTATTATATTGTTCTCTTGGAATTATAAATGTCACAGTGGGCCATAGTAAATGTCAGGCCATAGTAACCTAGGTCCTAGGACAGCAGCCATTAATAAGATAGAAGAGGAAATCTTTATTTTCCTTGGAATAAATCTGGTTGAATAGAGTGGCCTTATTCCTCAGATGTGTCAGCTACAACACTTTTACTAGAAGCTATTATCCAAGTGAGAAAATAATTAACATCAGTGATCTGATGAAGATACAGAAAACTAAAAGAATTTCCATTTAATCTTATGTATTATTTTCCATGTATATGGTGCCCTCTGCTGGCAATTCTCAAATTTGACATTTTGTTGTAATTAAATAGCTGAACATAAGACATGACTATTTCAATTTCATTCAGCTGAGGGCCAAATATCCATGGAAATAAGTTTTCCTACAAATATTTCCAATTAAATAAGGAATTATGTCCTCCCAGAGATACATCTTGTGTACTTTCTAGGTATAAGATTATGAATTCCCATTAATAAGATTTTGGCAGGTTAGATTCAATGCTTTTTTTCTTTTTCCAAAAACTAACAGTCCTTCATTTTTTAAGTGTCAATGAAAATAATTATGCATGTTTACGTATTTCCTCACTGAAAAGTTTAACTTTGAATGTTAAGCTTTTATTATGTTATATACAAACCACATGACTGTTATGCTATAGCCAAGAAATTTCATTTATTTGTTTTGCTAAAATATACTCTGCTCAGCTTTTGGTTCAACATCCCTCTGAATACTATACCATTTATTGCAAATATATTTTGGCTTTCAAACAGTTTTATATGAGGTTGTAGTGCTGGAAATGATTTATTTAAAATATCAATCTCATGGTAATAAAAAATAGTGAGCTTTAACTTAGTTTAATATTACAGAAAGAAACTCGGCATTGTCACTAGGCCTATACCAATCCAAAGATGAAAAACAGACGTAATTTTTTTGTAAATAAACATCAGTATGGGCTGTTTTCTATCCAAATAAATTTTGTGCTTATATTTTAGTGTTTCTGTCCAGAAACTTTCAGGCAAATCCTGTTTCATTGTTTATGAATTTTGGAAAAATAATGCCTGGAACAGGTAAGTAGGTTTCTAAAACACTATTATTCATCAGCATCATCATGCTTAGGCAACATAAGTACACTGTGTCAGTCTTCTGCATTAATTGGTATAATCAGCAGCCAACATTGTTACATTTATACCGTTCTGAAAAATATCAACTTCCTATTTCAGCAGTATTGAACCTTAATATATAAAAAGATTTTTGTCACAGGAAAGCAATGTAAAACAATGTGATAAAAGCATCAGTTGATTCTAATATATTTAGGGATGAAAATACTGATTCATCAAAACTTAGAAAATATTTTAATGTGACAATATTTTTACATGTGAAAACTCTTCTGGTATTCCAGAGCAAATACTTCAGAAATCCATGGTGGCTCTATTTGTTTTTAGATCAAAAGCTCTGTGATAAAACAATTCATAACTGCACCCAACCTCATTGACACTTTAATCACAGATCATGTTTCTGAATGAGTTCTGCCTGGTTATGAGCCTGTGCACATCTGAAGCATTCATTTGTGAATTGGAACAGCTAGGTTTAAATTGGGCTATTTTTATTATTCATGATTAATTTAATCATTTTAATTCTATAAAATGTAAACCAAAGAGTTTTAAGTATGGTTTTGGGTAAAATAAATATTTATTTCTCTAGCCATCTCCAGATGAATTATAGCAAGTCATTCCAAAGAAGTAATGTAGATTGCCTGGAGACTCCTGAACACATTACAACTATGCTTGTTCCTGGTAATGATTTTTACTTTAAGAGTGTGTTATTTCCTTGTGTTCTTCTTTCCAATTGTTATTTAGTTCTACTCTAAGAAACAGTAACAAATAATTATCCATTTGGAAAATTTTTATTAAGAGTATAAATCTCATTGAATACATGGGACTTGCTTCTAACAATGCACAGAATGGCATTAGAGGTTAACAGGTGTATTTGTCAATTCCAAAGTTAGTCATAACTTTATTTTGCTTTGGTTTGGTTTGGCAAACTGTAAACAAGACATAGTAGTCTAGCTTAGCTGCACACATAATGCCAAGTTGTAAATGTTGCAAAAAATGGCTGAATTTACCTATAGGTAGTCCTGAACTAACCATTCATTCAGCAGTGATTCAAAGTTGACAGTAATGAAAAAAAAATACTAACTAGTCCCTGAAGTTGCAGTTATTGCAGCTTTCCTGCAGTCATGTGATAAGCAAGGCAAGAGAGCCAGAATCAGTTCCCCAGCAAAAATGGAACCTGTGGGAGGTACTGTTCAAGGTGGTGGCAGAACTGGAGGATGTGGAAGACACAGGTAATCCAGAGGTTCAATGCACACTCTGCAGCTGTTTTTGAAGCACCTTCTGCAAAGCTTACCCCTGGAAGCACCTGCTGCAAAGAAAATACTCCCATAATGCAGGAGCCCTTGCAAGTTCAGTTATACCCAATGCCTAAATTCTCAGCCACCAGCAAGAGGAAAAAGATGACAAAGGTCAGCTAGGGTAGCAAGTCCCAAGTCAGCAAGGGTCATGAAGATAGACTAAAGTTTCGTGGGCTGCAACAGCTTCGTGAAAGTCCCTTTCTGCTGCACTGGACTAGGTTGCAGCTGGACTTCATGCTGTAGGTCAGGGGCTTTTTGCAGCCCCAGAGCCATGGACTGCCAGGAAGTCTCTGAGCTGCAGCGTATTCTTTTTCTAGCTTCCTGGAGTTCACTGCATTCCCTCCAACTCATGCATGGCCAACCTTTCCAGGCCTCCATCTCCCAACAGTACTCTCATGCTTTGCACCTGGGATTCCTGCCTTTCTTCTTAATAAGCCATGTATCTTGGGGCTACAATGGAAATGGGGAATACCAGATTGCAGTTACTAAGTGATGCAGTCACATGACATCTCACTTTATGTCTGCACAGCTTAACGGTGGAAATTCTAGTCCCAATAGTGGTCCTAAAAGGATTACATGTATGCATTTTAGAACAAAAATATTAAGATTTCATGGATTGCATACACTTAGTTGATGCCAGTCTCTATTTGACTTCTGATATTTGTTCTGTATTATTGAATTATTGCTCTGATTCTATAAATCTCAAAGTTAGAATGGGCCACTGAGTCCAACCATCTCCATTTAGTAAAAATAATCCAAAAGCATTTATTGATAGGAAAGAGAGTTATACGAAATTGTAATTCATATGTGACGATTCATTTAAGTTTTGTTTGCTACATGGGTGCCTCCAGATCTAATATAAGGAGGGATTGATCATTTTCATGAGACAGATAGTGCTGATCCAGAAAAAAACAAAAGGTTGAAGAAATTCTTCTGTATCCACACAAAATTTAAGATCTAGTAATATCCTCCTTCATAAGTATCTCTTTCACCAGAAATGGCAAAGTTAATCTATAAGGGTTCTTTCAGATATGGTACCTTTCTAATGGGATTAATTTAATTCCCAAATTAAAAATTGTTTAAATGTCAAGTATATATATATATACTTATATGCAGATGACAAGTAATTTAGTCCAAGCCATGCTGTTACTATAATCAGTCAGATAAAAGACTGCCAAATCCCAACAATTTTTAATTGTATTAGTCAAATTGGGATATGAATATTACACCATTTAAAATAATTTAATCTTGTAGGAATTTTGCAAGGTTGATGTTTATCTATTAAATTTATATGCTGCCCATATCACTCTACAAAGCTACTCCACAAATATTATTTATGTATGTCAGTATATTTTAATCTGTTCTTGTATAACAACTAAATAAAGTGAAATATCTATTTACATGTTGCAAAATTATTTTACAACTAAGCAGTCCTTTAAAATGTTGATGGGAATTACTGACATGAGAGTATTTAAATCATGAATATTTCCTTTTCAGCTTCTTGGTGCATCCTGAACAACTAGAAGTACATACTTCTTAAAAGTAAGCTCTACATTAAACAGCACCTAGAGAACAATCAGTCTCTGAAGTTAGCAAATCATGACTATTCCTTCAGGGACAATTCTTCCTTTTAAAACAAATCCACGTTGTAAAATTTATTGTGATTAATATTGTATGAAATGATACAAATTCATTTTAATTTGATGGTTATTTTTTAAATAAGGTATTGTGTTACTTGTGTTTATTATGCGCATTTGTGCTTTGTAAAGTTCCCTGAAAATTCATTTCTACCATCGTTTGAAATTGTTCTGTCTACTAAATTAGTGTACAGTGATGTTAGTCAGAAAAAGATTTGTGAAGAAACTAACGTGTTTTACTGTTTTATATTTATAGAACTAGAAAAAGTTTCATTATATGATGTTTATAAATAAATCTGTAAGGAATAGCTATGTTAACATCAGACAGAATATGAATACATATCTTTGTGTGGAAATGATGCTATGGTTTGGGTTGAAAACTTGAATAATTTGCAATGAACATTAAACTATAAACAGAGATCATGGACCTGAAAAGTAAGCTATTAAAAACTAAGATAGCTATGTTTGATAAAATGGATCTAAAGTCAGAATCTCAAAAGGAGACAGAAAGACACTGTATGGAAATTGCATAAAACAAGAATAGTTTGCAAAAACAAGCATGGAAACATATTGATATTGATGTCAACTAGAATTGGCAGTTTCTTTTTCTTATCACATGCCTTTAATTTCTGTCTTATTGTGGGATTTTTTTTAGGCTTATTGTGTTTACTCAATTTTCACACTTTATTTTGAAAGTCTGATAAATATAGATGTATGTAAACTTTCAAATGCTGCTCTAAGTGAAAGCAAGTATCTTTAGTTGTCCTATACAAGCAACTAAAAAAAATATTCACAAAAGCAAATACCATTCCACATTTACATTCATAACACAGGTAACACAAGTTCAATGTTCATCAGAAAAACTTTACAATTGTAACATATTTGCAGAATTTGGAAAAATTTGAAAGGAACAAAATACCACAGTAATTGATTAGTGGTATTAGATTAGGACGACCATTGTACTAGAGAACTAGATGTATCTTTGAATCCAAAATCTTGTTAACTATTTAGATGCTATCATGTGGAAAAGAAAGTGAAATCCAATTTGATCTAGTAGTTCTAAAGCTTAAGCATCAGCTAGAAACGAGAAAACTGAGTTCTAATCCCGTCTCAATATAAAAGCTGTCTGGGTGACTTTGACCCAGTTATTCTCTCTCAGCCCATGACAATCAATTGATCAATTCCTATCACAAACAAAAGGATCAATACTTAGTTGATCTGAAAAAAAGTTGATTCTGCAGTTGTGGGAAAACGCTAGGGAAAAATGTGGAAAAGAATGTACAGCAAAATGTGGGAAAGAGGGGGGGAAATGACAGATATAGAGACCAAATTATTAACACATAACCAATACCTTATATGTACAATATTTTTAAAAAAACTTTCAAAAATGACATAGCACCTAAATCCTAATAATTGAATTGAAAGTTTTAAGCATTTAACAAAAAACAAGTAGCAATAGTACTTAGACTTATAGACTGCTTCATAGTGCTTTACAACCCTCTCTAAATGGTTTACAGAGTAAGCACAATTGCACTGCAACAATCTGGGTCCTCAGTTTACTGACTTCAGAAGAATTGAAGGTTGAGTCAACCTTGAGCCGCTCAGGATTAAACTGGAATGAGCAGTGAGTTAGCCTGCAGTACTGCATTCTAACCACTGTGTCATCATGGCATTTGTAATAGCCCAATACAAACATTACTTGTATACAGCTAATTAAATTGGGACCAAGGATATGGGCAATCTACATCTTTGATGGTCATGTTTTGCTATTTACTACTTAAATGTTTGGCATGAAAATCATCAAAGATTCCAGTGCCCATACCATTTTTTGGGACATATTGATGTTAAAAGGTTCTACAATCTAGCAAGAAGGTTGGTGCATGGAAACAGAAGTTATGTGTGTGTCCATGTTGCCCAACTCAGTTTAGTTTATGATATGAGTTGGCATCTAGTCAAAATGCAAACAGCCACAAGATATGAGCAGTTTATAGTACTGAGAGATATGGCATATTCCCAATATTTGGAATTTTGCTAGAATAAAAGGTGAGGAATGAGACTTGTTAGGATCTGCAACTTATTTTCATATGTAGCATTCCCAAAACTTGACAAGTGATAATGATTCTGCTTCACTTCAGCAATTGTTTCCTTTATCTATCACTACAAAAATCTTAATATAATACTAGTTCAGAATCAGACAACAGTTTAAGTTGATTCACATACATTTTTGCTTGAATATAGCTTTACTGATGATTACACCAACTGTAAAAGATACATCTGAATTCAGTCTATTGATATTACAGATCACTTTTCCTTAATTTTTTTAAATGGTGAAAAGAGACGCATTCTTTATCTTCAGAAAGATCTATCATTGCTTGTAGCGGGTAATAAACAATAATTTTTCTACAAAACAAAAGGCCCACACATTTGGTTAATAAAAAGCATTACATATTTAAATAAGTTTTGAAACATGTTAGCATTTATTAGATTGAGACACAACTCAAGACAAAACTGCAAACTATTTAAGAAACTCAATCCTCTAACATAATTAGAAGAGCTATGAAAAATATATAAACAATGAATTAAAGTATAATAGCAATATTTATGAGTAAAATAATGTTGTGCCAGGACATCCAGAAGAATACTATTCCATACCGGCAACTCTCAGCTTTAATCTCCCCTCCACAAAGTGCTTTTTATACCCAGTGCAGTTAATGTTATTTCAGACATTCTCTTCTCAATTCTCATCAATAAAAATATGCTAATATACTGATGCAGGCTCTCACAGCCAGTGTCAATCTAATAGTGATGACCTTCCAGAGTAATAGGTTATGGTCTAATTAGGAGATCTGAGAAATGTGCTCAAAGCAGATCGCTGTTACCTCAGAAAATGCCAGCCACAACTGCTGATGAAATGTCAGGATACCAGATACTGTAATTAGATGATACCTATTAGCCCAGCTCATCATTACTGGAAAGATATAGAGGTAATCTGCAATTTATGACCATTTTAGTGACCATTTTAAGTTACAATGGTGCTAAATAAATGGCTATGACCAGTCCTCAGAGTTCTGGCCACCCCAGCACCCTTACTGTCATGTGATCGTGAGCTGGACATTTGGTTCACATTTATAACTGGTCCAGCACCTGCCAATCATGTGATCACCATTTGCTACATTCCCTTGCTAGCATCCCCAAAAAGTCAATGGGGAAGGTCACAAGTCACTATGATAAGTCTCTTTCCCCCACGCACTCTCTTCCAGCCCCATGCCCTCAATGCTATGCTGGCCACTTGCGCAACATCCCACACCTGTACCCTTGTGACACACACCCCCCCCAAAGCATCCTCCTGACTCTTGCTGCACCCCTGCACTCTCTCTCTTAGAACTGCATCTCTTAGCAAAAGGAATTTCAGGCTCTATTGCTGTCATAAATCAAGATTACCTGTATTAGTAAAGTTCAGACAGGCATTTATAATCACATGTAGTCTTTGTATTTATAACCACTGTGTGAATGACTGCAGAATTATGGAATTATAAGCAATAACTTAATCTAAACAGTTCATATAACAAAAATATATGAAAAAATGTTCTTTAGCTTACAGAAATCCATGTATAAATATGACAGGAAAAAATTACAGCTGCATTATTTTGCAAATTGGAAACATAGCATCACTTTCCCCAGTGTTAAAGAAGCATGGTTTTTAAAAACCTTGAGCAACTGCTACTGAAACTCTTCCTTGTCAGTCTCCCCATCCATACACATGTACAGGTACTATATACAGTTCTACTTTCACTATAAAACCCATCCCCAATATTTCAGTGGGAAAAAGTTTGGAAGGACCAAGTGTCTCTAGTTTCATTTTGGTATATACTTTTGTTCAACATCACTTTACATTTATAATAGGTAGGAAAATCATGAACACCTATTCGTTATTTATATATTAATTCTAAAGCCTTCAGACATCCATGGTCTCATTTCATTCATTTCCAGTTTATTTTTATATCTAAAGGATAATAGTTTTTAATAACATGAAATATACAAAATGCACTTTGCTTAGATTATGTATGTATCATTCTGGGTTATGGAGAATATTTGCATAATATATACAGATTTCTTCCCATTTATTCATAAAATAATATAATAAGTAGCAGCAATTACCATTTGTGATAGAAATGTGGTTCTTCCCTAAACTACTAGAGATAATTAATCTGGTAAGAAATTACCTGTATCATCATTCTGTCATCACTGTGACTAAGAACGGATATCTATGCTGCAACTTCACTATATAATAAAACTGTACTACTAATTTAAATGTCAGTAAAATTATTTCTACAACCTCGCTTTTAAATTCATATACTTACTGATTTTTCCAGTACAATAGGATGATCAGGAAGAAATTCTGGCTTCTTTTGGGCAAGTGAAACCTCTGAAAGTTTCAGAAGGAAATCTCTGCTGTATGTTATTCTTTCTGCCAACACAAAAATTTATTAATGAAAAGTAATAGAAACACTGATATACAAATCAGGTATCTTCTAATGAAAATTAGTGACTAGATTTTTTTTGCAAATAATTTTACAGAGGAATTTAGCAAATCTGTATCCTTATTACTAAAAATAACAAAGTATGGTTCTGGATGTTTATATACAGTAACTATCATTTGAATTATTATTATCATTCTATACTAATGTTATAGTAATTTATACAGAATTTTAAAGTTCAGTGTCTAGTGTTATAAAGAGATTGGATTGACATGCAATCATTATGTGGCTTATCCCTTGAGCTTCTGAAATATAAATACCATCTTTGCAGTAAGCATGGTATGCTAAATGAATTCTTGAATAAAAATTCATTTAAGCTGACAGATATATCTCAAATATTGAATTGAAATTAAAAATTAATAGTAAAGTCTAAGCTCAAAACCCGAAATAAATTTTGTGTATTTCTTCATGATAATTTTTTAAATTTTAATACTTACCTTTTGAGACTTCATTTTTATGCTGCACTGACAGACTAGGAATCAAATTGTCATTTAAAACCAGCATTCCATTAGATTTACATATCTAAAATAAAGTGTAATACATATTATATTCTAATATGCATATATATCTAATATACATATTTTGTATATTATTTTACGTGGTTCTAGGAACTTTTGATAATTAATGCAGGAGATATTGTATACATATATTATACAGATTCATACAATGTATACCACTTGTAATTTTAATAGTGAAGAACATCCCCATAACATTCTAATTGCAAGCCATAAGGTTAGAAGTCACAATATACAGTGTGCAAGGAAGAACTAGATTCAATGAAATTCTATCACATTTTCACAAGCATACATATAAGACTGTCAGATCAGCCACCACAAAATTGTTAGTGTTTCTTCTATGCTGCTTTTATGTACCATTTACATTTTGAAAGGACAAGATACAGGTAGACCCTGACTTACGCAATTGAGCCAAAATTTTCACTGCTAAGCAAGACAGTTATTAAGTGAGTTTTCCCCCATTTAACATTTTTGCCACAGTTAAAGAGAATCACTACAGTTGTTAAATGAGTCACATGGTTGTTAAGTGAATCTTTACAACAGATACACTGTCGCAATGTTTTGTAACATTCCTAGCCAGCTTCTAACAACCAAAGTCAATGAGGGAAGCTGCACTTAAAACTGCAATGATTTACTTAAACAACTGTGGCACAAAGGTTGTAAAATGGGGCAAAACTCATTTAACTACTGCTTAGCGATAGAAATTTTGGGCTCAATTATGGTTGTAAGTTGAGGACTCCCTGTAGATGTTTCAAATTATGTACTAATTTGGTATGCACACTGTAGGAAGAGAATCATATTAGTCTATGTTAGCCAAAAATAGGCAATTAGATATAAGATTTAAATTGGTATAAGAGAAGGAAGAAGGTTATGAAAGTACAGCTT
The DNA here is from genome assembly GCF_051295495.1 of Thamnophis sirtalis. Taxonomy (NCBI): domain Eukaryota; kingdom Metazoa; phylum Chordata; class Lepidosauria; order Squamata; family Natricidae; genus Thamnophis; species Thamnophis sirtalis. The sequence goes on along the minus strand of NW_028261382.1, from coordinate 127,339,168 downwards.
ACATATGAGACAGATTATACTTGGGATAAAACACATTCATTTTGAGATAGTCTGAAACTTTTTGATGTATATAAATTGAACAATTTCTCATTCATTCTTGCTGCTACAATCTCATTTTCGCAAAATGATCATTTTGAGATTTGTAGTAGAGTGCCCTGGAAGTTGAAATGCTCTACATAACTTAGTCCTTCTTTTGATTCCCGATATCAGTTTGTATCCTTTCATTAAGTCTGATCTATTAGAAGGTCAAGGCTGGCAAATGATGGCATATATCATATTAGAAGTCCTCTAAGTACAATATACCGTATTTTTGGAGTATAAGACACACTGGAGTATAAGACACACCAAGGTTTTGAAGAGGCAATTTTTTTTAAAAAGTAGGTAAGTAGATAGAGGGATAGAGAGGGAGAGAAAAAATTATGTAGGTAGGTAGGGAGAGAGAGAGAAATAGAGAGAGAGTGTGTGTAGGTAGGTAGAGGGATAGAGAGAAATAGAGATAGAGAGATAGAAATACAGTAGATAGGGAGGTAGGGAGTGAGTAGGTAGGTAGAGGGATAGAGAGAGAGAAATAGAGAGATAGAAATACAGTAGATAGGTAGGTGTTTCTGCTGGCACAGCACTTTATCAATGTAATTCTCATCAATCAGTTAAAGAGCTTTCCAAAAGGAAAAAAAGTTTTTGCACTCTGCAAACCTTCCAAAAACGGTCTGTTTTTCACGAAAACGGGCCCGTTTTTTTAAAAAAAGGCATGAATAGCCTTGGGAGGGGGGGCTTGCAGAGTGCTCCTGGTGGGGTGGGACGGGACAAAAACAAGCAAAAAAACGGCCCATTTTCCGTGAAAACGGCCCTGTTTTTGGTCAAAAAAATTGCATGCATAAGCCTTATGGAGGCTTATAGAATGCTGCTGGGGGCTGGGGAGGGGGCAAAAACAGCCATTTCCCACTCATTTTTGCCCTTCCCAGCCCCAAGGAGCTCTCTGAAAGCCTCCATAAAGCTATGCACGACCATTTTGGTAAAGGGGCGAGGCTTCAGGAGGCAAAAAATGCTGTATTTGGTGTATAAGACACACTCAGATTTTCAGCCTCTTTTTTGAGGGAAAAAGGTGTCTTATACTCCGAAAAATATGGTAGCTGTTTCCATGTCTCAAAAAACATAATGTTGTAAAAGTTTTTAATGCATTATAACTGTCAGCTGATAAGGTAATCATAATCTGTGCAACATAGTTTAGTTTATTGATTAGTCTTCTGATCATATTTTTTAAAAAGTACCTGATCTAATTTAAGGTAAATAAGTTAAAAATACAATAATAAAATAAACATGTGGTAAATACAGAGAATCAACATTCAGATAAGTATAAGACCTTTGCAGAACACCCCAATCTGCTTGAAATAATGGGTTCTTAACTTGACTGTCTTAACTATAGACTTGGCAGTTCTGCTCACAATATATTCCTTAGAGCTGAGGAAAGAATAGGACAATCTAATTCAGATTCCAGTGGACTGTTCTTTCAAGTAGGAATGTTAAATATCTAAGACTTAGGGTTCTATACTGTAGGTGAAGGGGGGGGGGAGGGAAGCATGAGCAATATCTTCAAGGGCTGGTACACATTTACATATCCTCTCATATGGCATGTAATCTGTCCAACATATAGCCTGTACCTGCCTAACCAACTGTATTCTTTCATTTTCCCCTACCTCATCCCAATTTAAAGTCTGTCATTTAGGTCTAGCTCACAAAAACCTATTCCTTTTAATAAAGTTTGTTAGTTCAAAAAGGTTATACCATTTTTTAATTGGGGGTAGGTACAGTAAAGTACTGAGTATTCGCTGGCAGGGACCAGAGGACAAGCTTTTCCTGCAGGGTAGAATGTTCCACAGAACATAGCCAGGTTTTTAGGGCCTTATGAAAGATTAAAGGGGTTGGGGCCAGTCTTGGGTCCTAAAAACCTGGCTATGTTCCCATACCTGGGGTGCTGAATGTGATTAAAAAACCCATTTTCTGCCTGTATTGCTAACTGGCCAAGAATTTTGCTCCTAGGTATATATAGTTCGGATGTTTTTACTGTTTTTAATTGTACTTTTTTCCCAATTGTAAGCAACCCAATCATGGGCTAAGAAGGATGGCTATAGAAATTCAATGATTGATTGACTGACTGACTGAATCAAAGTTCTCATCCTAGTAGTTTAAAATACAAAATAATCACAATTATTATTTTACAGACTGTCATTTCAAAACAAATTCAAGTAATGGGTTATGATGCTGGCATGTGAAACTAGCCAAATATTGTTACACATCACAGCATCTAAGGTATCTATAGCGTGGGGTTCCAGTAAAAGAGGGATTTTTGTTGTTGCTCTTTTATTGAAATAATACTTACTGAACTAATTTCGTTATGTAAAAAGACAGAAGCACTGCATGGAAAGTCAGCCTGAAAACTACCAGAGTCTGTTGATACTGTGGTTAAGGATGCTGTAAAAAAAAAGGAATAGCTTCAGTCCTTCATTAATACACTGAGTGCCCTTCTAAATCTCTGTATTAATGTGTTCTCTGCACAAATACTTAAGGTGATCAAGACACTTACCACGAGAAGAGAGGCACAGAGATCTTGCTGGCTGAAGGTGCTTACCAATCAATCTCTTAGTTTCCATTTGTTAAAACACTTGGAGATGCCATGCTGGAAAATAAACAGCCCCAAAATATATACAGATGGGAAACCGGGCAATTAAAAGTGTACTATTTCAGGACTTCCCAACGCCATGTCTAGTACTTAAGTCCTTGCCTAAACCCTCCCCCATCTTCCTACCCACCCATCCTGTCCACATTAAAAAAAAAAGTTAGTGGCTGGGCTAGGACGCGACTGCACGATAAAGGAAATCTGAATTGGACGTGGATGTCTGTAAAACTCCTCAAGGCGCCTCCACTCAAAAACGCCCACTGTAGGGGTTAAAAAAAGCGAACTCTTTGGGAACGGTAAGAAACGGCGGACACTCTCAGGGGCCTTCATAAAAGAGCGCTAAATTGATAAGGAAGAACTACCGTACTTCATAAGCACTTAAACAATAAAAAAATATTTTCCTATTTTCGGGCAGCTCGGGCGGCAAAAACGGCCGCGGCCGCCCTTTAGGGCCATGCGCTTGATGCGCATGCGCGGTTCCCTTTCTGGCGCGGCCTCGCCGTTTCTCTGGAGCCATGGCGTTCGACCTTTTTGTTGGTCGACGACTCGACGGCCCCTTCTTCCTCCTCTCTCTTTTTTTAAAGCGAGGCCTGCTTACCAGCACTCTGCGCTCTCACCCCAGGAGCAAGAGCGGCGCCGGCCGTTCCCGTGAGCGCAAGGAGCGATCTTCGAGAGGGAACCGGACGGGACAGCCCGGCTAAGTGACGGCCCGAATGTTTGTGGCGGAGAAGCAGCTAACCGCCGCCTCGGCAGAGTCGCCAGTATTCTAAAGGCGCGCGCAGGGAACCTGGCGGCAGCCGTTACTGTCCATCATCGTCGTTGTCGTCATCATTATCACCATCGACCACAGACCCTTTTTTTTTTTTAAACCAAAGTTGGCTTTGGAGGCCTGCTTACCAGCACTCATCGCTCTCACCCCTGACTCTTTGCCTTGAACCTTGTAGGTCATCTAGTCCAACTCCCTACCCAAGCAGCACACCCTACAGCATTTGACTTTTTTTCCCCATTGAGTTATAAGATAAGATACAAAATACAAAAATAAATAGGAAAACAGTTGGGAGGAAGGGGCAGGACGAAAAGTGAGGAAAGATTAGGAAAAGGAAAAAGAAGCATTGACTTCTGACTCTTGCAGTAAAATAAGGCATTATTGTCAAATGACAACTTTTTGTTTTTGCATAATAATATAAACTAGCCATTTCTATCTGTCAGTCTAATAGGTAAAACCCAAAATCAAAGCTTCATTCTTTGCCACTTCAAACACAAAGTGCAGAAGCTGTCTCCATGTGGAAGCAAAAGCATTTATAGTCTTCTTTAATCAAAACGGTCAATTTTGCCATTTCAGCCAACTCCCATCTGTTTCTGCAACCATTTGTCTGTGGTAGAAATTGAAGTGTCCTTCCATTTTTGTGCATACAATAGTCTTGTTATAAAATCTAAATGCATAGAGACGTCTGGTTATCTTGCATGTTCTTCAAGAAGGTGATTCTGTTGCCTCAAACTTTAGGTTTCATTATTAACTTTTAAAAAATAATACTAACACTTTCAACATGGCAATGGAGGCCACTTTTTTAACTTCGGGAAAAATGTGTTTTTTTCCCTTTTCAGTCAAGACTTTTCTTTTAGTAAATGAAGACTTGTATTTTTAGCACTAAAGAACAACATATTCTTTTAAAAATCCTTGAATGCAGTGGCAAGTTCTAAGAAAGATACAAGTCCAGCTGGAAAAGAATAATGTAACTTATAAACTTGCCACTTGTGGGTTTTACACGTATTTATTGTTAGATCATTTGCTTTCTGATATATTATATATACTTAATGTATGTATCATTTTCCGTGTTGGATGAACTACTTTTCTAATATTTGTTCCCGGGCTAGCTTCAATACCAGATGCTGTAATTAATAATAATTCAATAATGTAAAAATAATCAAAACTTTACTAACACAAGAGAAACATATAACATAGACTCATTGAATACAAAAAGCAAGTTATTAGAATAATTGAGTGTTTATGTTGTGTGTGTGTGTGTGTTATACTATACATATACTATAGGAAATGAGTGGTATGGTATTCAAGTAAGGGCATAAACATTCAATTACTCTAATGTTTCTGTATTTAGAAAGCACAAAATGATTTAATATGAAAATGAACACATTTAAAAAATATTACATATCAATTTGTTCAGTTGCACAAATAAACTTAAAATTTGTAGTGTCATGAGTCCTAAAATGATGACTTTTGGACTACCCCATAAATAAAATTAATGTAGTCTTCTCCTCCACAGTAATGTTACCTGAAATTTTAAGTTTCATTCTTAGCTTTTTAATAAAGATAATAGTAGCTTTAGCATGGCATCCATGTTTCCTTTTAAAGTTCAAGATACCCATTTGTGTTTTAGCCAAAGCCATTTTTTTTAGCTGCAGGAACTAACCTTTAGAAACTAAACAATAGGGAGTGCATTCTAGAGGTCCTTGTATACATTTGCAAGTATTATGAAAGAAACTCTTGGAAAAAGCTCTACTCATGTAGAATAACCCATAAATTTGCTGTTTGTGGAATGATATCTTTAACCAATGTTTTCTACTGTTCAATTCTTACCTCTAATGTATTTTATTGTTCAATTACTGTAGTTGTTTTCTGACTCATTGCGTATACCAAATGTTATCATTTATTTCTGTACTGTATATAAATATTGACCCTTAAACACTTTTTGCTTGTGATTCGGGAGCGAAAGTACCGTATATGTGATTTAAAAGCTGCTTTGCAAAGTTAATGACTCCCAAATTCTTGGATCAAGTTCCACTTCCATTGGTGGGTCTGCGTTTTAAAGGAAACTGTAGCCAGGATGTACCATAAATTTATCCTCTGATAAAGTATCTCATCCTTTATCTTAACCCCCCCACGTGTATGAGGACATTTTAAAGCTTTTCCTGAAAATGTCCAACTACTATTGTAGGTGGTCAAGGCAAACTATACATTTATAGGGATTGTCTAGAAATGTTCTTTTGCTGTTGACGCCTGCGCAGACATTCCAAAATCAGACGGGGATGACGCTGTTCTCCCAAACAGTTAAGACCTTTCTTGCGAAACAATGTGTTGCTGGCTTCCTTGGTGGGAGAAATTTACCTGCAGTCACTTAAGTGTGGTTTGGGGGAGATAGAAAAATAATCCTGCATCGTGCCAATCTTGTCTGGTTTCTTGGTTTTCAAAATGCATTCCCGAAAGCACAAGGGATTTGCGTTTTGCGTGGCGGAGATCAAAACCCAGCAATTGAACCACACGATCAGCCTCTCATTTTCTGATTTCCCCGGATGCTCACGCGCGCAAGTATGCACGCGTAAACACACACACAACACATTTATGCATCAATACATCTCCACATAAGTATCTTTGACTACATATGTGGATCTGGGAAGCTTCTATTAGTCGATCGGCGCTTGGGAGACTCCCAGCTACCTTCTTTCACCGATTCTTTTCCCTTTCTGGGCAGCTTCCGTTGCAGTCAGCTGGGCAAGATGTTAGCAGAAGGGGAAACCGGGGGTCCTTTTCCTATCCCTTAGGACCAGATTGTGTGGGATATAAAGAAACTCACAAACGGAATTGAGGATTATGTTACGGGAGGTCACTTTGGTAGCTGCGGGTCGTGGGAAGAGAGATTTCCCAGACCGAGAGGGCGCAGAGGGCTTTCCCCGATTGCTCTTTGCCAGTGGGAGAAAAGGCCCTCGCCGGGGAAGGAATTTGCACGCGATCCGAGTTTCTGATAAGGGAGGGGGAGAGGGAGGGGCACGTTTACTCGCTAGCTCAAAAAAGGGGGATCCAACAAAAGGTGGACCTCCTGGAGAATTCCTGAGCTAAAGAGAGCAATGGCTGCCTCTGTTCCAAAGAGCAGAGTTAGCCTAACGAAAAAGTATCACCAGACTAGCCGATCTTGAGAATGTCCTTGCCTCCAAATAGAGGAGACCAGAGGAAGACACATTATAGAAATCTAAGCAAAAATCTTCCAAATATCTATTTTACAAAAACAATTTCTGTAAATTAAGGCATTTTAAAAAATCGGGATAAAAATAAAATACACAAGTACACACACACACACACACACACACTTAAATGTTCCTTGTTGATTTGAGTACTTGATGGCAAGCGCCTTGAGCAATATGAATTTCAGTCACCAACTGATGAGAGAAGAAACATTCATTTTCAATAATCATCTTTATTAGTATATTTTAAAAGGTACATGATAAACCTGAGCTACTGCTTTTGTACATTTAACATTATACAAAGACAATTTCCATGTACATTTAGGTTTTTTTGTGCTCCAAATCCTCAGCCAAGCATCACTTTATCCTTTATCAGGGTTATTATATATATATATAATCCTAGAAAATCCATTTTAGTCTACTTTCTTTATTTCCATTGTCTAAGGACTACTATAATCTAAAGCTCAGGGTATTCCCTCCATTTTTTTTAAAAAAAAACCCATATTCTGTAAAACTTCAAAGTTGGTCAGTGCAGTAACTGGTCCCAATATTCTATTTGTGAACAAGTCATGACAAAAAAATATTTTTAATCTATCATTTAGCATGATTAGTTTTTAATACTGTACCAACCAGCTACACATTGATGGAATGATCAGGATAACTTGTTTGCTCTATTTAATTTTCTATTAGCTGAGTTAAGCTATAAATATGTCCCTTTATAATGACTGGAGAGTTATTCTCCCATTATGGAAAATAAATGACCAATCTAAACAAACTAAGAGATAGCCCAACATCATTCTAAAATCATCTAAATGTATAAAACAAGTCATATCAAATGCTTCCCTTATTTAGACCCTGTAAAGGAACTCATACAAATAACCAGAGGAAAGTTCCAGAAATCCAATCATGGCTTTGGATGTTTAAAAAAAATACAAGAATAAAAAAAGAATATTCAAGTTAAATTGAAATTCAACTTGAAGAGGGTAAATGATTTTGTTTTTCTTTAGCTAGCCTACTAAAATACCATATTTCTCAAACTGGAAATCTGAAAGGATAGTATATCCCTAAGAAAAACTCCACTTCTTTGAAAATGATGCACACTTTTTAAGGTCACGCTGATCTTAGGTGAAAGTTAAAACTAAGCATTTCAAGCAAAATGTTTATTGCTTAACATTCTAAAGCAAGTTGCTTTGACAGTTTTAAAAGTGTACATACAAATGTGAAGCACTTGTAGAAACACCTATAAATATTTCTTGCTTTTACATATTCATCCCCAAATGGCACAAGCACATTTAATACTGGAAAAAAAATACTATAAATTGAAATTGAATTCAGCAGTTCTTTTAAGACAGATGTACAATTGTGTAAACAAAGCTTTAGTATTCAGAGTTTGGGAATCTAGCAGCAAAACAAACTATTTGCATATAATGTAGTGCAATGAACATTTGTTCTTAAAAGGATCCCCAGCCTTAAAACTTTAGTAACAAAACAGAAACATTTAATAGGAAAACTGTTTAAATTACTTGGCTCCTATAACCATCAGATTCTCTAGAAAGCTCCATTTTCCAATAAGATACTATTAGAAGTCTATGCAAAACTGTGTTCTGGATAACTGACTTTTACAGCTCCCCAATAGCAGGCTCGAACCAAGCAGACTAAGCCAAAGAGGTAAGCGACAGCCCACGAAACGTAAGTGGCATGAAATGTTCTAGCAAAATCCTGGGTACCAACCTTTAAAAAGAAACATATGGGGAAAAATATAGTTAATGTACAGTACTAAGTCTTGGAATAGTTTTTTATTTAACTGACAAATTATCAAAATCTGAGATTAAAATTCCCTGACTTCTAACAGATAATTTATTTCTGATAACAATTATATAGATAGTCTTTGACTTATATCCATTTCTTTACTGACCCTTCAAAGTTACAGTGGTCCTCATACTTACAATCGTTGCAGCGTCCCCATGACCATGTGATCAAAATTCTACTTGGCAACCAGCATGTATGTATGATGGTTGCAATATCCCTGGTCATGTGATTACCATTTGTACCTTCCCAGCCAATGTTTGACAAGCAGGGTCAATGGGGGACGCCAGATGCACTTAACCATGTGATTCACTTAATGACCCTCATGATTCACTTAACAGCCATGGCAAAAAGATCATAAAATTGGGCATAATTCACTTAACAACTGCTTCGCTTAGCAACAGAAATACTGTTCCCACTTGTGGTCATAAGCCAGGGATTACCTATCTGCTGCTTTGCTTGAACTGATTTAAAAGACGGAATAATTTAATGTTTTAAAAAATCTGTATAAAACATGTAGTTCTATTACAAATACTGTGCCGAATACTGAAGAATTTCAGAAAGGCCACCTCTATAGCATAAGCCAGTCTTACTAAGGTGTTTTTAATTGCTGGATATAAACATATGATAAGAATGTAAGAAATTTTCTGTTAAATGCGTCAAGGAAATGCTTTTTTTTTAAATTTAGAGTTTTCTAACAGGAAATGGTCACTCTTATCACACTTTTCTCCCTTTCTTCATTTTTTTTCCAGAGAAACTTTGCTGATCTTGTATCTTTCAAGATACTATATGAAGACATTGAGTATTAATTTAGAATATGACTTTACCATTAGTATCTTCACCATTTATAATAACATACATTTTTTTCTTAATAGCTTTTTTAATCTTACGCTAATATATACTACATAGTATAACAGTATGGTTTAGTCACCTACAATTGTATATCATGGATGCTAATTCAGGGGGATTTATTCCCAAGTAAGTGTGTACAGTATTGTAAACAAAGAGTTATGTACATACATACTTGAGAATAGCTAATATTTCTCCTCAGAACCAAAAGCTAGAGAATCAGGAACCATATTCTTCTTTACAACACTTTTTTCTAGCAGAAATTAGTAAGAACAAATAGTACATGCAAAATACAGAATAAATTTTCTAAACTAACAAAAGTGTTTTGTAAAAATGTCTTTCCTCATAAATTGCAATGTAATATCTATATTAAAACTTCTTCCCTGCGAAAAAGAAAAGCAAAGTCCTTCTGGACAATATGGAAGGTATTGCATGTAATTTCTGATGGGTGATTGTTTGGTGAAAATTTGTCTTGTGGTGTGGGCAACATAAACCAGCCTAGTATGAAGGCTGCATGCTTCCATATTTAGCAGCTGAAAACACCAACAGGCCCATTAAAGATCTAATTGGAGCACAGCCAAGAAGACACAGGGCAATTTCTATTTCATGTACAAGTAATCTTCAAATTTATGATACTTATGAAATCACTGACCAACTTGATTTTACAACTTTTTTGTGGCTGCCGTTTAAAAAATCATCACAGTCATTAAGAAAAATGCCATAGGCTTAAATAAAACCAGTGGTTCACTCAGACATGGTTTTGCCAAAAAGTGACTGGTTATAGGTTGAGGACTACTTGTCATCTGGGCCATAAATTCTAATTTATAATCTGCAAGGGCAGAACTGATTTGCAAACTTTTGATAAGACACTAGTTGAAGACATACCATGTGTCTGATTCAATATTAAAAACCAACACTAATGTTACTTACAGTTAATCCAACGCCAATGAAGATAAATATCATTCCAATTGTAATATATGCACAGCACCGTCTTCGTGGGAGCGCACATCCAACAGAAGAACTGAAAACACAGTATTCCGTAGCCAGAATTAAACAATGATTGATACAATGATTTTGAAGGTTCACTGAAGAACGTACAAGATAAAACTATAATTTAAACTCTTTGGGGTTCAGTCACATCATGTGTGAAAACTATTTCATTTCATAATTTTAATTGTTTGTTTAGTTGCAGACATTCCAACATATTTGCAGGAACAGTAAGCTATCATGTGATTATCCAAAAGCTCTAAGGCTGATTCCAACAAAAAAAGACCCATGTGCCCAACTTGTGATTAGAATTCTCCCCTTAAATCTTGGTGGAATGTCTTTAAACTGATTGACCTAGGCAGTTTTACTTCAATAACAAATGTTCTACTTTAAAACAGAAGAGAAAGCATGACTTGATCACTGTTAATTGTGGCCTTTAATCTGTTCCCTAAGGGTTCCCACTGTTGAAAAAGAAATAATAAATGCTATGTCTATCACAGGGTAGTTTTAACTTCTTTAGAACTACTATATTTCACACTTTCAGTTTTTATAGGCAATTTGGCTTTGTTACCATTAAAATCCGGATAATGGATATGATTCAAGCAATTTTATTGGGTGGTAAAACCTGGTTTTTCTCAACTTTATATTCTGATTCTAAATATAACAAACAGTGAGATTTTCATTCTAAAATGTATATGGCAGCAAGTATTTATTAACTTAGATTTGAAATATCTAATTCAAAGCTCATATGAAGGGTAGCCTCAACCAGATCTATTGGCTAGAGTGCAATTCTACATAGTAATTCATGGGCTTTTAACTTTTAAAAAAAGTGAAAATCAAGCCTACTAAAAATTGTACATGCATCACTCACTTAATTTTACCATAAAATGGGTGTCTGAATAGACAATTAGGTAGATAAGCTAACAGGAGAAAAACTAAATTGTTTTTACCGTTTTATTTTCAAATAATTATTGCATACAAAGCATTTACAATCAAGAAAGTTTACAAGATTTTGACTTAAAAATGTTAGAAATGAAAACGTTGACAATGTAAACACTGTAAATGTTATTCTTTTTTTTTTTAAAGAATATTGAGAACTAATATTTGGAATAAAATTGCAATCACTAGGATTTATAGATGTATTTGTAGGAACTTACATTTTTTTGCAATGTGGGCACTTTGCCAATGTGTTGAATCTCAGTTCCATCCACTGCAATTAAAAAAAAAACTTAGGTTGAAAAAAATGCCAGCATGAAAAATACTTATTTTGCTTCACATTAAATGTCATGGGTATCAAAGCAAAATAGTTTGCTTCTCATGACTTTTATTCCTTATTTTCTTTCGTCACTGCAATGTTCTATTGCAGGCAATAGCCCCATACTTTGTGGTTTGGGATTTCTATGTAAAATAATTTCCTGTGGCTTGCTAGTTACAGACCTCTGTATATTATTCAAGAATTGTAGTACTTTTCAGTACTAATAATTGTAATATCATAAGTGTTCCATGATTACGATTTAACCTACATATAATCATAATGATAGATACCGATAGGTAGGTAGGTAGGTAGGTAGGTAGGTAGGTAGGTAGGTAGGTAGGTAGATAGATAGATAGATAGATAGATAGATAGATAGATAGATAGATAGATAGATAGATAGATAGATAGATTATTGATGTCCATAGAAAATAGTCTTTTTTAAAAAAAATATTTCTACCTATAAATAGACATCCACAAAATCATGGCATGATTAAGAAAATTAATTGTTCTTTCATTCAAATGGTCAGCTAACAGCACTGTGTCATCCAGCTGTCATATATTACAGGTAGTCCTTGATTTACAACTGTAAGGGAACCTGCCTAATACGGTCATAAGTTGTGACAGTCGGATCCCCATATGACTATGATTTTACAATCTTTTTTGTGGCAATCATTAAGTAAACCCTTTGTTCGCTATGGGCCAGTTTTACTAAAAACCCTGAAGCAAATGCAAAACCAGAAGAAATATGGAGTCATGTGACCTCGGGATGATATAAGTAGCCGGTTGCTGAGCACCCAAAATGCAGGGGGTGGGTGGGCATCGGAACTTTGAAACTACGTTGGAAGTATCCCTCACAACTTTGAACAGTTGCTAAGTGACCGGTTGTAAGCCGACGACTACCTGTTCATCATCTTGTAATTGGAGAGTCAGGTTTTAGGTTTAGTCGCAGGTATCCATGCAAAATACATATTTTCTAGTTAGCATTAATTATTTCATATCACAGAATCATTAATTACTTAGAACAGAAAAACTCTTAATGTTTTGCCCTAAAGCATGGGTGTCAAACTTGATTTCATTGGGGACTGTATCAGGGCTGTTTGACTTTGGGGGGGCTGGAGTAGGCGTGGCCAGGGTGGGCATGGCCAGATTAACGTCACTTATGTTGGGGGCGCCTGTGGCAGCCCAAGCACTTTGCCAGAGAAAATGGGCTCTTGAGCTCCATTTTCTTTGGCAGAAGCACTGTGGACCAGTTCTTTGCTATGTTCGGGGCGGCCCCACGGGCAAGATTTAAGCATCCCGTGTGCTGGATCCTGCCCTCGGGCCTTGAGTTTGATACCCCTGCCTTACAGCTTATATTTTATGCTTGTGAATGAACTTGCTATGATAAATGAACTATGATAAAAGATTTAAAAACCTCAGACTAGTTTGAATATTCTATCCAATGAATTAATGTGACCCTCTTGTTTCATTATGATTGTACTTACTAGAAATGTATTTCCACAGTGTCCACACACTACTCTGGTGCCTTCTGGCTGAGCAGGTATTGCAGGCTGCGCTGGCTGCTCCTCTGGAATAAGCATTACTGGACCGAGATTAATGATGCGTCTACTGTCAGAAGTAAAGATGTCATATCATATCAGAAAAAAAAAGAGAAAAAAATTCTTTCATCATCTAGTATCCTTTCTACAAAGAAAACTCATTGGCTCAATTGCACCAAACACAAAGACAGTCAGGTAAACTGGTATCAATCTCTGTGAAATAATCAAAGTTTAGAAATATAAGCTTATCTTCAAATGAATAAAAAATGCCATATTGAATTAGACAAATGGAAAAAATTGGGGGGAATAAATTTAAAAATGACACTATCAGTTGCATACAAGGAAAACCAGTACAAAATATTTTACAGATGGCACCTGGCACCAACAAGGTTAGCTAAAATCTTAACAAATACCTCCCCAAAATGTTGGAAATGCGAATCAATACACGGAACATATTACCATTTATGGTGGACCTGTGAGGAGGCTAAATTTTTTTGGAAAAGGATCAAAAATTGTCTGGAGGCAATAACAGGGGTTAAAATAGAATGGAAACCTGAAGTTTATTTTATTAGGAATCATGTCTCTGAAATACAAAAAAGAAATCCAGTATTTAATACTACATATAATTACGGCGGCAAGGATTGCCTTTGCCCAGAAATGGAAAAACAAATTAATTTCAAGCGAAGATGAAATAATAAGAAAGGTTATTGACTGTGCCGAAATGGGCAAACTAACTAAAGAAATCCAGGGAAAAGAAGAATCAGAATTCTACCAGATATGGGATAAATGGTATAGGTGGATGGAGGAAAGAAACAAAAATCAATGAAGGAATATAACAAAATTCAAAAAATAATAGTTATGTGTAAAATAAGAGGGTTAAGAATGGTGAAATCCAAATGAAATAGAATAGAAGGGGAAATAATATAAGGTGAGCGGTATCGATTGATGATTGCTATTATAAAGAACAGGAGGTTCCTGTTCGTATTGTATAAATGTGCTGTACATCTAAATTTTGTGTGTGGGTATTTTACATGTTTGTTAATAAAAATCTTTTTTAAAAATGCCATAAAATTAAAAATGGTGCACATGTTGCAAGGTAAATGTTGCAAGGTAAATTAGGAACAGACCAGTCTGAAACATCTGGTGCAATTCAGGAATCCTAATCAAACCATCTCAGACAGTTGCTACTTCGCCTCGGCTTCAACACATCTGGGAAGCTCTCATAGTAATTATTTCCACTGTCAAACTGCCTGAGTTACTGAGAGCTGAAACTTTATTTATGTAACCTGGCTGCAGTGCCTTGAAGTCTTAACCATCCCTGTAAACTATCATCCTTATAATTCAAGCAGCCAAAACGCTGAAGATAACTATGAAGAGTTCATTACTCTGATCCATGGTTTGTTAAAACAACTGGTTAAAGTAGTAATTGTATACTCTTTCTAGTAACTAGGCCAGGTGATAGCCAACTTCAAATCCAATTCCTTGAGAACTGATTAATAGAGAATTCTGGTTTCAGAAGTTAAACGATTGATCAGAAGAACTTAAAGTACCATCTAGAAGAGTGGTAGTATTCAGCTGGTTCAGACCGGTTTGGGCGAACTGGTAAAGGCCTATCCGCCTGGCACAATCCCATCCTATATCGCTGTGTTTTTGACATCGCACGCATGTGTGGATGGTGTGCATGAGCGAAATGCACGCATGTGCGAATGGCGCGTGCATGTGAGCGAAGCATTCATTTGCGCATGCACACTCACAATTCCGGTGCTGGGCAAACCGGTAGTAACAGTAAATGAATCCCATCTCTGATCTAGAAGATTTCAGTTTGGAGCTGAATACTATTCAAAAACCAAAGATACTATATTCAGGTCCAAACTACTCCCAGCCCAAGACCAAACTCATGGTGATCTTAGTATACATCATAAAAATTACTATAAATTCTGAACTGATTGCAAGTACTGCATTTTCTGAAATGGAGATAGTAAGGTCAATATCCTGACTGTATTTATAATTATTCAGAGGAACGTAAACAATGCTTCAGTAATATATTTCTCAAAAGTTATAGATTGCTTTAGTTAAGATTGAGAAGAAAAACTCTGCATGATATCCTGTTCAGTTTTCAAAAACATCTAATTTCATAATTGTTATTCATAGGATTCTTGATTGATTAGTTTTGCTGCAAACAATGTATTGGACCATTAGAAACTGATAAGGAAACAATGAAAGAAGAGTGATCTCTATTGGTTTGGTAACAATGATAAGAAAGCACTTTATTAATTAAATGTGGGTTTGACTTTAATGCAATAAATAATGCTGCTACCATGTTTGTCCCTATTGGTGTGCATGCTTGTGCATTACACATATTCCACTTTACAATCCTCTTCTACAGATTAAAAATAGTTAAATTGAATTTAGTGATCAATATCCTTGATTAATCCACCTATCTCTGGATCAGTGAAACTGAAGGTGGATTAAACTCTTGGGCAAAGGGGATTAAAGCAAATATAAAGGGTTTCATCATTTAGACCTAATCTAGCATTTAAAAAAAAAATAACCACAGCATTATTAATATCATGTCTAGTATGTAGTTCTCAAGCTCATCCCATGTATACATTAATTCAATACAGATAGTCCTCGACTTATAACAGTTCATTTAGAGACCGTTCAAAGTTACAACAGCACTGAAAAAAATGACTCATCACCATTTTTCAGTTACATTTTTTTGCAGCATCCCCATGATCATGTGATCAAAATTCAGGCGCTTGGCAACTGGTTCATATTTATGATGGTTGCAGTGTGCCAAGGTCACATGATCACCTTTTGCAACCTTCTGACAAGCAAAGTCAATGGGAAAACCAGATTCCCTTAACCAGATGTTTACTAACTTACCAGCTGCAGTGACTCACTTAATAACTATGGCAGGAAAGGTCATAAAATGAGCAAAACTCATTTAATAAATGTCTCACTTAACAGTAGAAATGTTGGTCATAAGTCAAGGACTATGTGTAATTGCTGTTGAGGTAATAAATATCAATTACCAGATATAACCAACTTTCCTCCTGTTTTCATATCCTTAGGTTGGTGGAATTGATTAGATATCATACCAAAGTAAAAGAAAGGAAATGAAAGTCATCAGACTTTTTTCTAGTTTAGTTCTCTGGTTTAACCATACACCTTTTCCTGAAAATTAGTCAGTTTAGTACTCAGTTAGTCTTACTCTTCTGCAGATAGAGGATAATATATAATGTAAAATGTGTTTGTGTGTATGTGCATGCTTGTGTGTGTTTGTATGAGTGTGTATGTTGTGTAAAATCACAAACATACTTTAGAATCAGACCTGGATAGCTTTTATTCTGATGGCATTTAGGAAGGACTTACAAACTTGACTTTTCCAGGCCTTGGGGCAGGTTAGAAGGGGAGTGATTGTTTTGAAGTTGTTGTTTTTGTACTGATGCTCATATTTCCAATGTGTTGAGTTTTTTAGTTTAAATTTTAAAATTCAATTCAAATTTAATTAAAAATTGAATTTTAAAATTTATGTTATTTTACCTCAATTCTGTTTTAGAATTTGAGTTGCCTGCTCAGAATCGTATTAATGTTGGGAAGCGCCAAACTAAAATTAAATAAAAAATTAAACACACATAAGCAGTACAATATGACTGAAACTTCTAGTAAATTACTTAAAAAAGGTAAATCAACCTCATATATATTGCCTTTGGCTTCATGCTTGTGCAAGCAAAGTGTGATCGGAGCTGCCGTCCTTCTATAAATATTGTGGGGGTGTGTGTGTGGAGTGTAGAGCCGAGGTGGCGCAGTGGTTAGGGTGCAGTACTGCAGGCCACTTCAGCTGGCTGTTATCTGCAGTTCAGCGGTTCTAATCTCACCGGCTCAAGGTTGACTCAGCCTTCCATCCTTCCGAGGTGGGTAAAATGAGGACCCAGATTGTTGTTGGGGGCGATATGCTGACTCTGTAAACCGCTTAGAGAGGGCTGAAAGCCCTATGAAGCGGTATATAAGTCTAACTGCTATTGCTATTGTTGCTGCAAGTGGCTTGGTTGGCTGTGTTGTTACTTCTTGATTAGTTGATGGAATTGATGTATGCAGATTAGTCAGCTGTTTCGCCCTGTGTGGCTGAGGTACTAGTTGTCTGCCCATTAGTTTTTTAGTGTTGTAACGACCTGGGTAGTGAGCTGTGTGATGACAGCTCTAATGTAGTGATATCCTGAGCCCTGTGCTGCAACATCCTGGGAGGTTAGCTGTGTTGTAACATCCTGAGCCTTTGCACTGTAACCTCCTGAGTTCTGTGATGTAATATCCTGTGCAGATGGCTGTGATGTAGCATCCCGGGCTTTGGTTTGGCTCCGAATTTGCAGTCTGGCCATGTGTTCATGGCGTGTGTCAGTTTGCTTTGTGTGGGGGTCGGAGGGGGGTGCAGCAGTTGGTGATGCTGCCGTGGTTTGGCTTCTGGATGGTGGTTGAATTTCGTCTATGGGATGGGTTTGGGTTTGAGTGTGGTGAGGGTGATTGGTGTGACATCCTGTGTTGTTCTGGGCCCAGTGTCAGTTTTTGTGGCTGGGACTCATTTGTTGACTAGGGCTAGTTTCCAGATGTCTGGTAGGCGGGAGGTATCATCACGTTTATTCATGTTGTGGGGGTGTTTCTCTATTTTGATGGCTTCCAGAATTATTCTGTTGATGAAGTGTTCAGTTTTGGAGATTAATTTGGTTCCTTCAAAATCAATTTCATGTTCTGTTGCTTTAAGGTGCTGGAAAAGGGAGGAAATTTTTTCTTTTTTTCTGACTGTGTTCATGTGTTCTACGATGCGTGCATTTGTTCTATTAGTTTGTCCAGTGTATGTGACTGGGCAGATTTTGCATGGTATTTCATACACTCCTTGGTTTTCTAACTGGATCTTGTCTTTGGAGTTTCTTAAGATGTTGGCTATTTTTTGGTCAGTGCCAAAGTCTGTATTAATATTGTGTTTGTGGAGAATTTTGCTGATTTTATCTGTGGTACCTTTGATATAAGGGAGGATGGCGATGCGTTGTCCTGTTCTGTGTCTTGGTTCTTGCGGGGTGTCTCCTTTTGGATTAGGTTGTTAATTGTGTTTCTTTGGAATCCGTTGGAAATTAATATGTTTGTGAGAGTGTGTAATTCAGTTTTCAGGTGGTCTTTGTCGGCTAGGGGTTTGGTTCTGGAGATGAGGGTCTTGGCTACAGAGTTGATCTGTGCAGGGAGGTGATGGGATTGTGCGTTTAAGTAGCGGTTGGTGTGTGTTTTTTTTCCGGTAGATGGTGTGTCCTAGGGAGCCATTGGGTTTTTTGTAGATTAGGACGTCCAGAAAGGGAAGTTGGTTGTTAGCTTCTATTTTCATAGTAAATTGTATTTTGGGGTGTGGACTGTTGAGATGTGTGAGGAAGTTGTCCAGTTTTTCCTTCCTGTGTGGCCAAATTACGAAAATGTCATCTACATATCTAGGCCCTTAGAGAAAGTAGATGTGCACAAAAAATAGTAAGCTTCCTTTTTTCCTGAGTCATTATTATTGATCTCCTATCGCTCTTCTTATTAATCTATATTTGGTAATGGCATGAATAAATATTTATCCTTACATCTGTTGCATGGGCTAATGTCACAGTTTATATGAAATAAAATGATGAAAACAACCAAAATCATATTAAGGACACAGATTGAAAAAAATTATGGCTCTTACCAATTGGGTCTTGGACATCCTATTCTCCGTGATGTATCCTTACAGATAAGCAGACAGTTACATGGACATCTAACATACTTTTTCCCTGAAGGAGGGTTTTTGATTGGCTACACAACAAGAAAAAGAAATCACATATATGTTGATTCTTAAAAAAAAAAAGAAAGAACTTACAATGATTAAAACAAAGCAACGGAAATGATTCAACTTGAGTTAAAAGTGTTATAGGACAACATATTTTTTTCTTTTAATTTAATACCAATTACTGGTATTGTGTTTAAAATTCAAAGTTACATATAGAAGTGTCAGTGGCTATTACTGTATGTATTTATTAATAAAATGTCTTTCATAGTACTATATTTTCCTCTATCATCCCTAGGGAGTAGACAAGACTTTCTTTAAATATATCCAAGCATGGTTATCATACAATTAAACAACACAATATATAACATAAACAGAGACAATGCCATAAATTACAGTTACTTCAAACCAGAATCCTATTGTTGTTTACTTATTTAATTTTATAGATGAAGGTCTCAAGAACCAGAATACAATAAAATAATTATTTTCTTAGTTATTAAAGATTCCTCAGAATCAAATTACATAAATATCTTATTTATTTTATTTATTTATTTGGTCAAGCATGTATTTGATAATATATATAGGTATAAACATGATTTGGATACATGAAATGGATATGAATAAAAAGAAACATTAGGAGAGGGACGGTAGGCACATTGGTGTGCTTATGCATGCTCCTTACAGACCTCTTAGGAAAGGGGTGAGGTCGACAGTAGACAGTCTAAGATTAAAGTTTTGGAGGTTTGGGGAAGAAACCAAACCAAACCAAATCAAACTCTTCCAAGAAAAGAGTTCCATAAGTTGGGCTAATTTTGAGAAATGCCCAAGCAGAATTTGAAGAATTGGTGAATTGCTTTTGCCTTTAAAAAAAGCAGAATCAGCTGGCCAGACAAATACTGGGAAAACTTTGATCAGAAGTGGGGTGAATATAAAATGGGTAAACTGGTGGCTGTGTCAACAATCAGATGTAAATTCTTTCAAAATTCTAAACTATGTTTTATGCAAAAGAGTTAAAAAACATTAGTTTGACTTGTTTTTGGCTGTTAATATCCAAAAAATTATTGTGTGTTTCTATCTGGTTTCCATCAATCCTATCTGTTTATTATCATCTGTATCTTATTTTTTCTTGCTAAAGAGATTCATGTGTAATGTAATAATATCTTAGAACAATGTAATATAGTATAATAAACAAAATATTTTTGCAACCAAAAATCAAGAAAGATTCAAATGACATATTTGATGTTGACTTTCTAATGATTTCAATTATTTTCTAATCCAATAATATAAGTCTTCTTATTTGATAATTAACAGAATGGTATAAATGTTTTTAATGCAATTATGATAAGAAAAAGAAAACATTTGCAACAGAGGAAAAATAGTTATTCTGCTAAAAGAAGTTTGAACAAACTATTTATGTGGATATGTGTGCATGTACATACACATGTAGAAACACATATACAGAGAGAGACTCAAAGACTAACCAGTTATTTAGGCTAGCCAGCTTAGAACATAACCATAACAAATAAACACTGGATTACAACAGGGTTATTTGCATTATTATTGGTCATACTATTTTCCATTTCTAAAACAACT
The DNA here is from genome assembly GCF_051295495.1 of Thamnophis sirtalis. Lineage (NCBI taxonomy): Eukaryota > Metazoa > Chordata > Lepidosauria > Squamata > Natricidae > Thamnophis > Thamnophis sirtalis. The sequence goes on along the minus strand of NW_028261382.1, from coordinate 127,318,706 downwards.
GTCTGACTCAGAACGTAAATTCTTGTGCAGCAACTGAAGCTAATTATTACTCCTCTTCCTGAATCATACTGAAAACATTCTCTTTTAGGAACAATCTATCCAACAACTACTCCTTTTGATTTCTTCCATGTTCCTCCAAATTCATGTAACACTCCCAAATGAAGAAAATTCCCCTCTTCCCTTAGCTAAATTCATCTATACAATATAGAAGAAGATTGATGAAAGCAACACATCCTTTTCTGTCCCTATCTTCTTGTAAGGACCTGGTGAGCTCATTGTTCCTGCAATCTGGGGAGCCTCCTATCATAAGAGTTCCATCTCTTTTTCTGTTCCATCTTCTCAGAGAACAAGGAGTTTTAATTACGGTAGGTGTGTTTTCTGGTAATTATACAATACAATAGCAGAGTTGGAAAGGACCTTGGAGGTCTTCTAGTCCAACCGCTTGCCTAGGAAGTGTAGAAGGTTGGGCTAGAAGACCTCCAAGGTCCCTTCCAACTCTGCTATTGTATTGTATACTATCAGACAACACACCTACCGTAATTAAAACTCCTTGTTCTCTGAGAAGATGGAACAGAAAAAGAGATGGAACTCAAGACCTGATCAGATCACTGAACCACAAACATCAGAAGACGAGGGGATCAGGGAGAAATGATGAAAACGCTACCTTGTTTTGTACATATGTTGTAATATTCCACATATATAGGAAAGTGGCTGAGCTTCTTGTACTTTTATGGTGCAACAAAAATGCTAGATCTTTCAAACTAATCTTACAAACATAGTTCCTATGAAATCAATGGAAAATCAAACTACGATTTGATTTACATCCCTTGACAGAACTCTCTCTCACAGACTTTACTAATCGCTGAAATATACCTAACATCAGCCGTAAGAACAAAAGCAAATCCTACTATTCCAAGCCCAAACAATACTGAAGCTACTGTTTCCTACTAAAAATATAACTATGGCTGTCCTCACACAAGTGATTCTTGTAATGGCATGTACAGGTGAAACTCGAAAAATTAGAATATCGTGCAAAAGTTCATTTATTTCAGTAATGCAACTTAAAAGGTGAAACTAATATATGAGATAGAGTCATTACATGCAAAGCAAGATAGTTCAAGCCGTGATTTGTCATAATTATGATGATTATGTCTTATACCAAATCCACAAACCCCAAATCCACAATCTCAGAAAATGAGAATATTGTGAAAAGGTGCAATATTCTAGGCTCAAGGTGTCCCACTCTAATCAGCTAATTAAGCCATAACACCTGCAAAGGGTTCCTGAGCCTTTAAATGGTCTCTTAGTCTTGTTCAGTAAGAATCACAATCATGGGAAAAATTGCTGACCTGACAGTTGTGCAGAAAACAATCATTGACACCCTCCATAAGGAGGGAAAGCCTCAAAAGGTAATTTGCAAAATAAGTTGGATGTTGGATCAAAATAAGTTGGATCCCAAAGTGCTGTATCAAAGTACATTAATAGAAAGTTATGTGGAAGGGGAGAGTATGGAAGAAAAAGGTGCACAAGCAGCAGGGATGACCGCAGCCTGGAGAGGATTGTCAGAAAAAGGCCATTCAAAAGTGTTGGGGACTTTCACAAGGAGAGGACTGAGGCTGGAGTCAGTGCATTGAGAGCCATCACACACAGACAGATCCTGGACATGGACTTCAAATGTTGTATTCCTTTTGTCAAGCCGCTCCTGAACAACAAACGTCAGAAGTGTCTAACCTGGGCTAAAGAAAATCAGACCTGGTCTGTTGTTCAGTGGTCCAAAGTCCTCTTTTCTGATGAGAACAACTTTTGCATCTCATTTGGAAACCAAGGACCCAGAGTATAGAGGAAGAATGGAAAGGAACATGCTGCAAGATGTTTGAAGTCCAGTGTGAAGTTTCCACAGTCTGTGTTGATTTGGGGAGCCATGTCATCTGCTGGTGTTGGTCCACTGTGTTTCATTAAGTCCAGGGTCAACACAGCTATCTACCAGGAGATTTTGGAGTACTTCATGCTTCCTCCGCAGACGAGCTTTATGGGGATACTGACTTCATTTTCCAGCAGGACTTCAAGCACCTGACCGCACTGCCAAAAGCACCAAAACCTGGTTCAATGACTGTGGGATTACTGTGCTTGATTGGCCAGCAAACTCACCTGACCTGAACCCCTATGTGGCATTGCCAAGAGAAAGATGAGAGACATCAGACTGAACAATGCAGACGAGCTGAAGGCTGCTATTGAAGCATCCTGGTCTTCCATAACATCTCAGCAATGCCACAGGCTGACAGGTTCCATGCCATGCTGCATTGAGGCAGTAATTGCTGCAAAAGGGGCCCAAACCAAGTACTGAGTACACATGCATGCTTATACTTTTCAGAGGTCTGATAATGTTCTATGTACAATCCTTGTTTTATTGATTGCATGTAACATTCTAATTTTCTGAGATTGTGGATTTGGGGTTTTCATAAGGTGACCAGACGTCCTGATTCTCGCGGGACAATCATGCTTTCTCACAATTTGTCCCTTGTCCCGGGGCGTTCTTAAAAAGTCCCAATTTTTGTGACCGGACCCGGAAGTAAGCCTGCCCCACCTCCAGCCCTGTATACCCGTCCCAGCCAGCTGGTATTTTGTCCCTTCTGTCTCCCCGTTGCTTAGAAAAGCAACTTTGGGAAGGTTCTTTGCTAGCAGGCAGGTTCTAGGATGCCTGCCGCCACCAAAGGACCTTCCCAGAGTTGCTTTTCTGAGCAACGGGGAGACAGAAGGGACGCAATCTCCTTTCATTCTCCCTCTGCCTCATTCACTCGTTCGGGCAGCAGAGAACGAAAGAAAATTGCATAGCCGAGGACAAAGGAGCCTGCAGCCTCCTTCATTCAAACGTTCAGGCAACGGGGATGGGGGGTGGCTTTCTCGCACGGCTTCTTTCTCTGAAGCCACGCCGGATTCAGCAAACCGGGCAGCGCGTGTCCTTGGGATTGTGCAGCAGCCAAAGATCGCCTGGTTAAAAAGGAGGAAGAGGAGGCTCTGCTAGTCCGGAGCCCATCCGCGGGGGCAGGGATACACACACACACACACACACACACACACAGGGAGGGAGGAGAGACACAGAGAGAGAGACAGAGAGAGACAGACACACACAGAGAATGACAGAGAGAGAGACAGAGGGAGGGAGGGAGATAGAGGCAAAGAGCTACACAGAGAGTGAGCGACAAACAGATACAGAGAGAGACGGGGGAAGAGGGAGAGGGAGGGAGTGTTTATGCACAGAAGGAAGATTTAAACTTCGGAGTGAATCCAGGAAGAGGGAAGAGATGGAGGACTGGCTTTTCGCTCCGATTTCTGAGCCCCCAGCTGTTAGTGATGGAGGAGGAGGACAGCTCATTCTGTGGCGTTTTTAAAAAAGTCCTGTTCTTTTTTTTTAAGCACGAAAGGAAAAATCTGCAAAATGTTCCTTGCAAATATTCCTTGCAAAGCATCATGGTAACAGAGAATGCAAATGAAGGTGCTTATCTCCCCGCCCAGCTCCTTGTATTCAGATCGGAGTCACGCTGAGTCCCATTCAGAGGGCGGAGGGACGCTGTGCTTTTTTTTGTTTTGTTTTACCTATGTTCTTACAACCATGCAAAGGTGGGTTTTGTGCTACAAGGATATTTCTTTTTCTTTCCCTGTCTGCGGTTTCGATTGCAGTTGCAAGGAGTGGGAAGGAGAGGAAGGAAGGAGGGAGGGGGGAAGGAAAAAAAGAAGGGAGGGGGGAGAAGATGGAGGGAGGAAAGATGGAAGGAAGGAGAAGGAGGAAGATGGAAGAAGAAAGGAAGAAAAAGAAGAAGGGAGGGGGAAAAGAGGGAAGGAGGTAGGAAGAAAAGGAGAAGAGAGGGAAAGAGCAGAAAGACAAAGAGGATGAAGTTGATAGGCAAGAGGAAGGAGGAAGGAAGGAAGAAAGAAAAAGGGAGGGAGAGAGGAAAGAAGAAAAGATGGAACTAGAAAGGAAAGAAGGGAGGGAGGAAAGGGGAAGACAGGGAAAGAGCAGAAAGACAGAAGGTGAAGGTAGATAGGAAGAAGGAAGGAAGAAGGAAGAAATAGGAAGGAGGGAAGGTGAAAGGATGGAAGGAGGAAGGAACAGAAGTGAAGAGGAAGAGAGAAATGGAAAGAGCAGAAAGACAGAGAAGGTAGATAGGCAAAAGAAATGAAGCTGAAAGAATGGAAGGAGGAAGGAAGAGAAAAGGAGGAAGGGAGTGAGTGAGGAAAGAAGAGAGGATGGAAGGAGAAAGGAAGGAAGAGAGGGAAAGAGTAGAAGACGGATAAGATGAAGGTAGATAAGCAAGACGAATGAAGGAAGAAGTGAGGTGTCTCGAGGAGGGGGAAAACATTTAGTGACCAAAGTTACAATGGGATTGAAAAAAGTGACTGATGACCATTTTTCACACTTAGCGACAGTTGCGACCATGTTTCACAGCGACCATTGCAGCATCCTCATGATCACGTGATCAAAATTTTGTTTGGCAACAGATTCGTATTTATGATGGTTTCAGTGTCCTGGGGTGACCTTTTGACAAAATATACAATTTTTAATCAACCCCCCCCACGCCCCCATCAATGGTGTCCCTCTTTACCAATCTGAAAATCTGGTCACCTTAGGTTTTCATGAGCTGTAAGCCATAAGCATCACAATTATGACGAATCACAGCTTGAACTATGTTGCTTTGCATGTAATGAGTCTATCTCATATATTAGTTTCACCTTTTAAGTTGCATTACTGAAATAAATGAATTTTTGCACAATATTCTAATTTTTCGAGTTTCACCTGTAAATGAAACAAACAAAATATTAAAAAGTTATGATATTTATGTAGTTACTTAACAAGCACATCTAAATTATATTAAAGTAACCAAAATATCTTTATAATCCCCAAGGCAAGTCATAACTTTTGAACACCTCTAATATTTGGAAATTGAAAGTTGAAAAATTTGACATGCCCCAAATTGCATTCTTGATTACCATAAACTGCATGTTATAGAATGAGAAACTTGTAAATCCATTTACCGTAGCTTCATTGCAGTCTGTGCACTTGACCACATGTTGGTGAAGCTTCCCTTCCAAATGAATTGCTGACTGGCACACACGGCAATTAATTATAGGAATAGCAGCGGCATCTGGGCTAGCAATGGCAGTGTAAGGTGGCGGGAGTTCTGCTATAGAAAGAAAAGACATGTTTGTGACAAAGCATCTAAAAGTCATTCACACAATGAATACAGAACTAATAGCTCATGTGCCCTTGCAGTTAATTCAACCGTCCTTTCATTCAAAGAATCATCCACCTTAATACTCAAGTGCCATTGTTTCAGGATACATTATCTGTAAAAAAAAAAGTCAGAAATTTCCAAGTTGAAATACATATGAATATACAAATAATTTTAAAGAGGAACATTCGATTGAAATCAAAACTTTTCCTGTTGCCATTAATAGATAGTCAATTAGGAAAGAGCCCTGGAAGAATGTTTTTATATATGAGGCCAGAATATTATATGTGCAGAAATGGAAAATTTTGAAATACTCAGAATGGAGTAAAGATTGGTGAAGATGACAGAACTAGGAGAGATGCCAAAATTAACTTGATTAGAGAAGGATTTACATTTATCAGTGCCTGGACATCCCTTATGATTTTTTTGCAGAAAAAAAAAGAAAAATGAACTTGGGATTTATGGGTTTGAAGATTAGAAAGGGTAGCTTATGGAAAGAAAGAACATCCTGATATAGCTTTAGAGAAAAAAGGCAAAATATAAATATAACTGCTGCCCAGAAGTCGACAGCCACTTCTTTATAAGCTTTTCTGAAAAGCTACCATTTGTCAAAAAACATTCAGTACCTGATACCTCTAATAAAATAAACTCCAGGCAATTCTAGTCCTTATTAACAGATATCAAAATTAGAAAAAACAGCTGTATCATACCAGTTTTGCAACTCTGAAGTAACATGTGTCTAAATCTGGGTTTAGATCTGAAATTAATATTCTGCATCAATATCACTTATAGCCCTAGTTTGTATCGAGGACAAAATGATTGCAATGAAAAATGCATTATTTTATCTATTAGTAGAGACAATGCTCAACAAGCACAGTAATTAGCTGGTGGTATACAGAAAAGGACTAACTTGGCTTGCTTCCTTTTAGCCTTGGATTTCAGAAGGTGACATATGCCCAAAGAATCCCTTTGAGCTAAATTTGCAAAATACTTTAAAATTACATATGCCTTTGCACTTTTAAATATGCAAAGAAAGGATTTGGCCCGAGAAGGATGTGTTCCTTACACACACATTCTCCTCTCCAACAGATGGCAGACGAATTTAAACCCAGGCCATCATCCCAATTCTTAGTTTTACAGACTTGCTGAGTTCATTGGATTACTGTTTGCTTTCCTGAGCTGGACTCAAATATTTGCTGGCTCTTTGAAATGTCTATTGATTAAAATTCAAGAAAATCAGTTGGAGATCTTTAATTTCAATCAAATCTTTCCTGGTTTGTACATATGACAACTGTGTCCAACAGTTCCATCAAGCAAAATTTGAGGAGCTCCGTTAAGGTCCCTTTCTTTCTTTGACTCAGATAGGAAATAATAGTTTCATTTTGGGAAAAGAGTGTAAAGAAACAAAAATGTTCTCTTAGCACATTGCCCTGCCATTTCCCTCACTCTGCTTTGTTTTTAGTAATTTTTCCCCCAACTGTAGATACATCTAGAATTTAAGAAAGCATTCTGAACTGCAATAAAGATTTGCCATCATGGAAGTGAGGACTTGGTCAGACATGAAATGTTACACAAGATTTTTTCCTCTTCTCTGTTCACTTGTGCGTGTACACATGGATGAACTTCATATAGTCTTGCTCTCTCACATACTCACACATATCTTCCATTACAAGCACCGTCGGTGTTGAAATATCAGACTTTTTGAGTAAAGGGCAAAGCTATCAACATCTGAGCTCTGGTGCTTATAAACTGAGCCAGTTTGAAATAATTAAAAACGGTTAATTTTAAAAATGACAAGTTGGAAGGCCTTAGCTCAGACAGAAAGCTGCTGGCTCCTTCTCATCTACTGCTACAATTTTAAAAATGACAAGTCAGAAGGCCTTAGCTCGCACAGAAAGCTGCTGACTCCATCTCATCTACTGCTACAAGATATAAAGAATGCCATTGAAAACAACAGTTTCACTTGGTTTTATGACTCAAAGGCAGATTATAAACCCAAGCATAGGATTAGTTCAAAAGTAAGGAATCTTGTGACCATCATTTAAAGAGGAAATAAACTTTTGAGAGGCTCCTAAGTTAGTAGCATTTCAAAGGAATTCCCTGGGATAAACCAATAAACGTAAGTTACTCCGTTTCCAGTATTTATACATCAAGATTTGTCCCTACATTGCAAAATATTTACACTGTCAGACAATACATAGTACTAGCAGCTGTGGAAATGTTTATTCCTATTTCCCAGTCATTTCCAAAAGGCCTTATTTCCGCAAGTCTCATGTGTCCTTAGAGCAATAAGCTTCAAGCTATCTTCCTAGTACTGGTGTATGCACAGATTTATAGCCCCTTCTTGACGTCAGTCACATTTCCAGAAATAAATGGAGAATTCAGTGAAGGAAAAGAAAAACAGAACTTCTTCTAGCCTTTAGACCTTAGAGCCAAGAAAGCATGTGGAACACTTTCATGATCACAAGTCAAGGAGAGTAGAGTCTTATTCAGCACTTCAAGACTTATGGAAGATTTGCTGTTATAAAACTTATATTCTCTTTGGCTTCACACTCACAAAAGCCAACATTGATCCATAGAATATCACACCTATTTCCACTTAAACTTTCCTTTCCCATGAAGATTTGCTCTAGTCAGACACAATACAGGTAATCATTAACTTACCACCACAATTGCTAAGTGTATATAGCTTTAAGTCAGTGTTTCTAAGCCTTGGCAACTTGAAGATGTCCGGACTTCAACTCCCAGAATTCCCCAGCCAGCTGGCTGGGGAATTCTGGGAGTTGAAGTCCGGACATCTTCAAGTTGCCAAGGTTGAGAAACACTGCTTTAAGTGGAAATCCTACATGACTACCAGTAGCAAAGAAAAAGCAATATTAGTATATTGCTTAGTGAGAAATTTGTTAAGTGAGTTTTGCCCCATTTTATGACTTTTCTTTCCCCATTTGTTACGTGACTCACAGCAGTTGTTAAAAGAGTAAAATGGTTGTTAAGTGAATCTGGTTTCCCCATTGACTTTGCTTGTCTGAAGGTTGCAAAATGTGATCACATGAACCCAGGACACTGCAATCATCACAACTGAGTCAGCTGCTCAAGCATCCAAATGTCAATCATCTGACCATGGGGATGCTGCAATTGTCAGAAGTGAGGAAAATGTCATAAGTCACTTTTTTCACTGCTGTTGCAACTTCAAATAGTTACTAAGTGAACTGTGGTAAGTTGAGGACGAACTGTATATTCAACACAATCCATTGCTCTGCAACTGGAAAAGACAAAGGAAGATTTGGTTTTGCTGCTTTGTATTAGAAAGATGCCAGTTGTTGTTAATGCAGCTGAAGAAAAACCTACCCCCCCTTGTCTAGACCTTGAATCCTAATCATCAAGAGGAAAATGGAAATAAAGTATGGGGGAAATGGACAGGAAAAACCACAGCTGCTATACTTCCAATTTTAGTTGGAGAGTTCCATCCATCAGGTGCATCAAGACAGAATATAAAAAAAATGACAGGATTTGTGACTCCACTGGGCAAATGACACAATTATGTACTTGGATCATAGCATATGTAGCAAAAACCTAAGTTCTATTATTTGCATGACAGTCATGATGCTCATGTCAACATCACTCCTCCACCCACACACACATGTAGGCTTTCCCCATATGGATACCCTTTGTGTCCGATTCTCAAATGTGCCAAATCCATATCAATGGTTACTTCTCTGCCAACAACCTAATCTGTTTGAATAATTAAGTGGAAATCCTACATGACTACCAGTAGCAAAGAAACCGTATTTTTCCCTCAACTAGCATAGCCCCTGCAATCATTCTTTTAAACCTCTTAATGTCTTGGGGGTCCCTTAACAGCACTGCTTCAATTAACCCTTAAATGCATTATGAGAAAATTGACGGGAACTTGAGTGCAGGGAGGAACAGTCATATCAGTGAGCAGGTGCTTTGGGCAGCTGCAGATGGCACCCCCTTCAGCAAAATGAGAGGAGGAGAGGAAATTGGAGCTGCCTGGTTTCCATCTGGAAGGATGGCGGAATGACTAC